>NW_017306764.1:343485-397936 GCF_000935625.1 Nanorana parkeri | reverse complement strand
AATATGTGATGTTATCTGAGGAGTTTTAACCCACATTACTCTTTCTATATAAAGTAACTTGTAGGTGTATCTGAGTGAACTTAGTTAAGTCTAGGATTGCTAACTATTGCTTATTTCTAGTACATTCATATTGCCCCATTCTCTTATTGCAGTCACCAAATATTGCAAGTGTCACTTGTGAGCCTATGCAGAATTCCTTTAAACTCCTTTAAAGTAAGTTTTTCACTTTAAATTTATGCTGATGTCTTCCCCAGCTGCAACTCTGTCCCTTGATTTAAAGTAAGCATACTGCTTACAACAGCGCTGAATACTGAAAAATGGCCTGGCCAGGAAGGGGGTGAAACACCCTGGTCTTCAAGTGGTTAAAGGTCAAATCTGACTAAGTATCTTAAATAAGTAACTCTTTCTTACTCTCATCATCTTACAGAGTTGGCACTATAAGCCAGATTGCAGTCTTTACCTGCTATGTGCCTATGTGATAGTATCAAGACAGATTTCCAGTAATTACATTTGCTGAACAGTTCCCTTTAAACTGCACGTTGTAGTTGTTTTAAAACACATTAGGTGCTGAATTACATAATTTCTCTAAAAATACTTCAAATAAACTTAAAGTAAATACAGACCACTCCCTACCTCCAAATTATTTTGGAATAGTTAAGTCTGCCAGTAGCATGGTGTGTACTGCATTTAACCTCAAAGTCCAGTTTTAGCACTAGTGTTAATCACCAGCTACCAAAAATAAATCCGCTGAGTACAGCTGCAACCACCAATTTACTTCTGTAGGCAGCCAGATGTTATAACAAAAGTCTAGTTTCAAATTATAGGTCGCTTTCATACAAATATGTCATTTATACACAATATACACAGGTTTTTGTTTTTTTATTACAGGCTTTGCCTTTTCATAATAGGCAAAGTCAGAAATGTTATCTTGTGCAAAAATATGGCCAGATTATGCTTTTTGCAATTCCTCTACAAGATAATTGTGAAGGCAAAACTTTTTCATTTTGCATTCGGTGGGAAAGGGTCAGACCCTTTGTCAAGTTTTTTTTTTTGCAGTCTGTGAGTTGTCACTAGAGCAAGAGTGTCACGCTTGTTGTAGTTGCAAGTATGGGATCACAACTGCGGAGTGTAGCAGTAGATTGGTGGGTGGAGACGGCTTCTCAGGTTCGAGTCCCAGGCGTCACTCCCAATCTTTAATGGGGAGTTTGGGACTCTTAGCATTACAGCCGTAGGAAACAGAAAACAAGGTAAATGCAGAGCTATTGCGTCATAGCCTAGTTTACTACTAACTGGAAACAGGTGGTACGTTTGCAGATGTACAGGTAGCGAATTGACACTTAACCTCTGATATGCCAGGGATTTCCCCAAGAAGGAACAGTTCAGTGAAATCAATACAGTCTGTATCCACACAAGCGTTAAAGAGCAAAAGGTCTCTTTTCAGGCTTCCCCGGAGGGGTACTTGCATTTTGGTGCTTCAGTTTGAGAAACAAGGAGCAGGTCCACAGGCTCGTCAATAGGAGTCCTTCCCAGGCAGGGCTGAATGTCTCAGAGGCTTTGGAGAGGGTTGGTTCAGGCGTCAGGAGGCAGCAGGCGTTCTGACTCTAATAGTGGAACGCCATGCTGCCTCAGCTGGGGCTTTAAATAGCCCAGGGATGGGGGAGGAGTCAGTCGCCGGAACGAACGGCTTCCGCGTTCCACCGTGGAACGCAGGCCGCTCGCTCCGCAATCCGGAAGTCGAGCGGCTTCCGCGTTCCACCGGGGAAAGCAAATAGGGCGTCCCTGCACTTGGGGAGACCCGAGCGGTCTGACCCCTCGGGACTCGTTACAAAGAGGTGTGTGTTAATTATACAATGGAGACAAATGTTCTGTTGACAACTATCTTAAAGCGGAATTCCCTCACATTGGTCAGATTCCCTTTTATTTCCTGTTGCGTCTTTAGAACAGGAAGTAAAGGGTAATCCTGACAGTAGGACCTAATAGGTGTTTCAATCCTTCCATACTCTATTCAAAATTAAAAAATAAAGTGTTGGCTATACATACATATTAAAAGATCAGTCTAACGTACCCTCCCCTCCCAGATTCATACTTACCTTCATCCTGTGCCCATAGTGTCCCACTCAGCTTACATGTTTTATGTTTTGTGTTTTTTACTCTCCAATGGCAGCAGTAGATCCCCATAGACTTTTATGTTACATCTCCCAAGTGCCTCTGATCTAGGGAGACAGTCCCATGGATGTATATGATTCTACTTGGCTGGTGTGGCCAGTCAAAGTAGATTTTTATGAAAGGATGTTAAAATTGCAGGAAGCTCTGCCTGTGGGATGGAGGATATGAATCTTGTGAGGGAGACCTTGTGGTGCAAAGGATAAGTGAGGTACAAAGGATAAGTGTTTTTTGTTTAAAAGTATACTATTTATCCTAAAAAAAAAGCTTTGCAGTACAAACAGTACAAACAAAAGGTTTGCAGTACAAACCTTTAGAATTTCCATTTGCTTAAACAGGAAATCCCATATACTTTTCACCAATCCATGTAGGCTATTCCTGCACTGATCATCCCGGTTTCCGAACTTTGGTTCTCTCCTAGTGATCTTATAAGAGGAGCTCAGACAGGGACAAAAGGATGTGACCGCATTTCTGATGTAACTGTAAAGGAGAGGGGCGGAAGGCACCACCACTGACTGCACTACAAGTCAGCTGTGGATTGTGTTAATCAATAAAAAAAATCTAAAGGGCATCACGGCTTTACTGTGCTTTTTAAAAATATTTTTAGTTTGTGGGGAATTTGGTGGACATAAGCGCACTTTGAAGTAGAATAAGATTACTTAGATACTTTTTTTTTCATTTAGCTGATTACCATTTGGGAGTCACACCTTTTTCCAGGTTTGCCTATTTCTATGACTAGAGAATCCAAAGGTTTCCTTTTTTTAACAGAAGCCATGACTCGGGCCTACCGTTTGACCAAAACCATGGTTTGGATATCAGAGATCATTAGGCCAATGTGGGCCCTTTACCAAAGGAGGGTCTCTCCTCATTCACCACTGATGTAACGGAACATAGCAAGATGATAAAGCAATGTAAGCCAATGTAAGCCTTCAGACAGTTGGTCAGAGCAAACAACAGACAGTAGAAGAATCAACAGACTGATGACCAGGTTAGGCACAGACAAACAGAGCCAAGGTTCTGGACAAGTAAATGGAGCAATACAAATATAAAAATGACAGACAATAGCAGAGAATAACAAGCCAAAGATCAGGTTAAGTACATGCAAAATTATTAAACACACAGACCAAACCATACACAGGAATGATCCAAGGCATTAACAGTCAGACAGAAGTGAGACAGACAGACCTCTATCCAGAGCATGAGCAAACAGAAAGACTGTTAATCAGACACAAGCTGGCAGTTCTAGCCTCACTTTAAAGTTCACTAATGAGGTCAGATGGGCAGAGTAGAGACCTGAGCTGTGGTGCTTAGTAACAACCAGCAGATGGCTAAGGTTCAAGGCTCATAGCTACATTTACATTCAGTGCCATGCAGAAAATAATTAGCTCTTTAGATATTAGAAGCAAGGCACACAGCGCAGGAGGAAAACTAGGATCAAAGCGCAATATAATAAATAGGCTGTGTCCCCTGAATTAGTTTAAATATAAAATGCTTGTGCTAAACCACAGTGTATCTCCAATATAAATGTTTTATCATAATAAAAGTGACAATAATAACAACAATAATGATTATATTGCTAGAAGCAGTTTGTTAGTTTTGGCAATGATGGAAAATATTTTTTATTACGATTCCCATGACAAATACCCATGAATACATATTTTCAAAATGCAATACATAGTATTTGTGCATTGATTTTTTTTTCTTCTTCTCTGACTAAATAACTGACAGTCCAAAGGCACTTTCATTCCTCTGGTCGTTCTGAACCTGTCTTAATGGATAATTACTAAAACCAGATGTGCTTTTTGTAACCTAGTTTCCTGACTGAGCCTATCATTTATAATACTCCTTGGAGAATAGAGGACATGAGCCCAATTTATTTTTTGTTCTATGCCCACATTGTTAGGAAATGTTGCCTGGAGGTAAATTACAAATGGAGAAACATAGGTCAATGGGGTTATTGCAAGAAATTGATTGAATACTTACCTTTCTTAATGAAGCCAAGCAATTTTATGATAGCTAATCGGAACCAATCAGGTGCTCTGCACTATAACAGCAGCCTGTTTTGCATTTTAAAAAAGGTTACTGCGAATATTTCAAGCAAATGTAAACCCTGACTGATTGACATTTAGTTAGCTAAAGAACTGTGTATCATAAACGACTGCCTTTTTAATACTTGTTGTCATCTTTTTTTCATCCTCTGTTGCACCTCTGTACTCTTCTCCAGCCACTTCCTGTCTATCTGCCATTTCCTGTCTGCATGCATATACTCCAACAATGGCTGCATGGCATTTTTCAAGCGTAATTCCCTGATGGTGACAACAGTGTACCATGCTTGCATAATGTATGTTTTAACATCCTCTTGTAATCTCCAGAGACAAGTTTGCAGCACATAACATGAAGTGCCTACACAAGGGCCTTTATAGCAGGATCACCAGGTATTATTTTAATGGAAGCTAAAGATTTTAAAATATTTAACTCACTTTTACAAGGATATTAACATGTTATAGCTTACATGACATTTAAGTTAACGAGTTTCCCTATGTACAATACAACAGAAAAAGGCTTCCCAGCGCACTCACCAGCCAGCACGCAAAAAAACCTGTCTAACCGGTAAGATTAAAAACAGAGGTTTTAGATACACGTCTTCTGCAGAATATGTGAAAGCCGCATTGCCCCGTCAAGGCCCCTCTGTGTAGTGCGGTCCTAACTCTAACCTATGAGAGTCTCCATCTTGGAGCACATGTAGCAAAAGATAAAATTGGGTGCAGGTTCGCCAGGAGGCAGCACAACCTAACCTTCTTAAAGGCACAGGGACACACAAGGGACCCCGCACATAACAACGGCAACTGAGACCCCCAGTGTGTCTGGCTTTCTGGCCAATCAGGAAGCCTTGGGGCGAGTAACGACTCACCGACTAGGCTTCCTGATTGGCCACCTTCCTGACTAATCAGAAAGGCGGGCAGCGAGTCATTACACGACGCCCGGTTCCTGATTGGCCGGGAAGCTGGCTTCATGCTCCCTTATCACCAGGTGGAGGAGGGAGCATGGAGTCGGCTTCCTGATACCGGAAGTTCTGGTATCGGAATAAGTATCAGGAGCATTTGGGTGAGTATGAGTACTCGCCCAAATACTCTGTATTAGTACTACTTGTATCAGTATAAGTGCATCCCTAATGTATATACTATGTCTATATACATTGTTTAATTCATTGTAGAAACTAATTACTACATACTGATGCTGTTCAGGACATCTAGGCTTCAATTACATCTGCACAGTAAGGGGTTATGTGCATGTGCACTACACCAAAATGTGCCTGTGGCTGGAAATGTTTTGCTTTCAGCTCCTGCCCTATATAATGTTTGGCCATGTCAGGTAGCCAAAGGAAGGTAGAGCTGGCATAGCACGTCTTTATAGCATGCACGTTTGAAATCAGTGTGAAGGTTATCAGTAAAGATACCCAGTAGCTTGTGAAAAGTCTGCAGTGGTGGTGAGTGGTGGTAGTGGTTGCAATATAGTCCCTATGACAAGAAGCAAATTTAAAAACCAAACAAGTGAGATTATACTGTAGGCGCAAATTATTCAAACTTCTCTTTTAATGATCCTCAAAAATATCCCAAATTTGAGAAATTCTAGAATGTTTGCTTCACAAATGCTTGTATTCCACCATGTAGACTGGAGAGAGGGTGGCGAGTATAGAGACCATATCAAGGAACTTTTAATTCCCCCAAGGTAGAAGGGTTAAGTCATCCATAACTACGTCAGTCTATATAGTATAAGATACATTGTTGCTGTGACAGATTGTATTCAAGTGTCATAAGTCAAGTAACCACAGATTAAGTGTATTTGAGTGCAGAAAGCCAAGTGACCGCAGTTTAATTGTATTCAAGTGCTTAAAGTAGGATGACAGCTGTGCAAGTGTTTCCTGAGAGCACATTTGACTCTATTTGGCTAATGAATTAAATATACACTGAATATAAAACAGAAGAATCCTTCTTTTCTCTAAGGAGTTGATTTTCTAAAGGCAAACAGGCTGTTTACTTTGCAAGGGAATTTTCAGTTTGCAGTAGAAGTTTCCTATAACTTAGTGGTTGTGGGGAAAATTCACTTTGTGAAGAATACCCAATCACAAGCAAGGAAAATATATTTTTTAAAAAAAACATTTTTGCTTGCAAAATTGATTGGATAGTGGAAATTGGCAGAGGTTCACCTCATTTACTAAGCTAAGGAAACATTTTCTTGCATAATGATAGTGAACAGCCTCTGTTTGCCTTTAGTAAATCAACTCCAAAGTCTTCACTTTTTAACAGTGCTTCTGGTGCAGAGAAAGTGGTATGGTATTTTTTTTTGTTCTGGCAACCCAGTGCAGCATATTAGCGGCAAAAACAGAGAAATTTAGTACCCATGCCCCCCTTCCTTCCGTATTGCCTACACCTAACACTTGTCATTATTCTTGACCAATTGATGACTATAATCTGTAGAATAATGTTCTCATGTAAAATATCTTGTGCTAAGATAATGCTAATCTATTTATTACAGGTATTTATATAGTACTGACAATTTACACAGCGCTTTACCTACTGCACATTCACATCAGTCTTTGCCCTCAAGGAGTTTACAATTTAAGGTCCCTATTGCACACAGGGACAGTTTAGATAAGAGCCAATTAACCTTCCACCATGTTTATTGGAGTGTGGGAGGAAACCCACACAAGCACAGGAAGAATATGCAAACTCCTTGCAGATAGTGTCCTGACCCGCTTTTGAACCAGGGACCCAAAGTGCAAACCACTAAGCTACTGTGCTGTTCCACCTATGAACTAGCATGCAGCACATGGATTGCTCTAAAACCACGCTATCACTGAACGCTGGTAGGTTGTGATTAACGACAGGTAATCCCTTAGTATGGTACCTAATCAAGTGATCACTATGATAGGCAATATAGGTGGGAGGTTTGTCTATATACAATTTTCCCAGCCTTCAGATTGCAGTATGCCAGGGTGAACAGGGGCCATAGAAATGAATGGAATTCCTTGTCTTGGGAATTTTGTCGAGCTTACCTTTTAGCGACAAAACGTCTAGGTGTGAACGGGGACTAATAGCTGGTGATCCTGGCATGGTGGTCCTTGTTAAGACACTTCCTGTTATAGACTGACAACACTCTGTCCCTGTCTCCCAATTGTGCTCCTGCTTGTTACCTTGTCACTCAGGCTTCTGATGGCGACTGCAAGCTGTTTCAACAAACATTACGCAGGCATGGTCCACTGTTGTCTCCATCATCAATTCCCCTTAGAAAATCTGCATAGCCAAATATAGGAGTACATAAATGTAGACAGGAAGTGACTGCAGGAGAACAGCAACACTGAAATGCTACAAAGTACCAAATGAAAAAGACAACTGGTTTATATACAGTTTTTTTTTACCAAACTAAATGCAATTTAAATAGGGTTACGTCTGCTTTAACGTTTAAAACCCAACCTCTGACCCTAAGCCTAATTATTGCTTAAAGTATAACTAAACCCAACAACAACAAAATCATATATTGGAGCTTACGAGTCCTTAGATGTGGTGGTTGCATGCGTTTTAATTTTGCACACCTAGAACATTTTTAGCAAGTACAGAAAATTCTCTCTCCTTGCCATTTTCTGTGAGAAGAACTGGAAGTAAAAGCAATATTATAATTTGTGTGTAAACTACAAACCACCCCCTGTATAACTGAGACAAATACACACAGGCATGTCTGTCTGTGGGACAACAATGGCTCCCTCCATGTGTACAGTGGAGCAATGAGTATAACCATAAAGGGATATGAAGTGTGTTATTCGCAAGATAACCAGGTGAAAGTAAAGGGTAAGATCCTGAAAAAGAATAAAACTAATGCAGCTGCCTTATTTAAGGACTGGTGGGATGCAATATATAACATTTTTGCTCTTGGGTTTAGATATGCTTTAACTGTTTGCCTACTGTCTAAGGTTAACACTACCCTGAACTCCGCTCAATTAACTAAACTATGTGGCCGATACTTACATTATGCAAAGAAAGTATTGTCATAGATATGTACCAGTGCCAAACTAAGATGTTGAAATCTGATGATCTATGCTGAAAGGCATGCTGGAAATGGGCCTTACATTACCAGTAACAAAAGACACACTGGTATTACAATCTGGCAGGATTTACACTTAGGCGCTGTAAAGACGTTGTGATTTAATAAACATTTGACCATGATTTAATATGTTTTAATGTCTGCTTTGCTGTGTTCTGTATGTTTTGCTGTGTTTTTAAAAAAAACTATTCCATTTTTCCCATTTCACTCCACTTTGTAATCCTTAAGCCATACTAATATCTGAATTGCAGCTCTTAATGCATAACTTAACCTCTTCTCCTCTCTGTGTGGCACTGCTGCTCTTTAATTGCACAGACGCCCCACCCTGGGTCCCCATCCTACCACTTCCTTTTTGACAGGCAGTAATGTCGCCACTCTCTGTAATGCTCTGGACTGCAGAAGGTGTTGTTATGACATTCTGTGATTTCATAGTGGATGTTTCTGGCAGTGGAGACCAGGAATAAATGACCCGCTCACTAATGCTCACTAGTGTTCTAGCCCTAGGAGAGGGTATGAGATTTGAGACCCCATAGCAGCAACATGTCACAGCTAAGAAACATGTATCTGCCATTTTTCTCAGTTCACAGCCTGCTGACATTAGATGAGAAATTAAAAGGACAACAACAGTCATGTGAAGGTAACATTGAAATGATAGGGTAAGGTAAGCAGAAGAGCAAAACAACCCCAAAAAACACAGATAAGGAGTTAGAGAATAAGAAAAGACCTGCCTATGGCTGAAAGCTGATCCCTAGGCTCGCCTTAACCCCCTCCCGCCCCACTCTAACTGACTGCTGACAATACAAAAACACAATTACATAACTGCCCCTTTTTTTCACCTAAAGCCATGGTCACATGATGCTCCAATCCCAAATATTTTCTCATCTGTTTACAGGATGTTAGATCCTTTTTTTAAGTGTCTATGTCACTTCCTGCGTGATGTGGACACTTCCTATTGGCTATCCCACAGAAGAGTCCACTCAGGATTCAGAAAAGGAGTCCACAGTGATGGTGTCAGTGTGAGGGGTCAGCACAGGCACATCTATAGTGCTGCATTAACAGGCCCACGCACCCGGAAATAGCACCTGCGAGTAGTCTGGATTGAAGACTTAGGTGAATATATCTTTTTTCACATGGTAAGAAAACAAAAAAGTCCAGGATTAGTGAGAAGGCTGGAAGGGGGGTGAAGGGGGGTGAAGGGGGGAGTGCAAGGGAAAGCTAATATTAGCCCGGAAATATGTTTTCACTTTCAATCCTGGAGTTGGTCTTTAATATATTGCATTGCTCCACAAACAGCGAAATGCACACTAAAATGCAGCAAAATTATGCGAAAAAGCAGTAAAGCTCAGCAAAATGACATTCAAGTATGAGTGCTAAAACAGTGTTCTGAATGAAGCTCAACACAGTGCCAATGTCTACACAGCATTACAGCAAGCGATTATTTCTAAATTATATGCGGATTCCCATGCACTTAACTATACAAGATAGCACAGATGGGTGAAGGGATCCAAAGTGTTCCTACATCCATTTAGGATGTAGTTTGCCATGCTAAAACCTCTGTTAGTTTTGTAGTGTATTGCACACTTTCTGTTAATTTTCCCTTGTGTATAACACTGCACTGAATGCCTGTACTAAAGAAGCTTTAACAGGAAGGTGCTTCATCCTTCGGCATTCGTACAGATTAGTGCCCAGAGATAAGAAATGGAGACGTTTCCAATAATGCACGGCATGACGGCTGTAGCCTTTTAACAGCTCTTTGCCTGCAAAATGGAGCAGAACATAATGCTGTGTTCACAGAATTATATTTATGTTATGGCCTGTAATTGATTCCAATTGTCTGGAGGTACTCATAATAAAACAGGGATATATAGTGCAATATTATTCAGGCTCATCTTGCATATTTACACCCTTGCACAAAGACACATTTGTTTGATAGCCTTTTGAAAGATGTCACATTAACTGGAAAGTAATGTTAATTAATTAGGGCAGAGACAATTGCTTTTAGCAGAGTGCTGAGTCTAGAGGAAGCCAAAGAGGAAATTACTAAGATGAGCAAAGATTTTAGGACTTAATGTTTAGGAGTGTAAGCAGCACAAGAAATGCAACCTAATATTTGTTTTTGTTACACTAAAAGCTCTAAGAATAATACTTAAAATGAAATGTAAGCCCAGACAATTTTTTTCTTAGCTTTGAATAAAGTGGCGGAGGGTTAGGACCACTGTCAGATTTGTATTGCTGTCTGTTCCTGTTGTGGGTTTTCCCTCACTTCCTATCTGATGAAACTATTTTCCTGAGGACAGTAAGAGAGATTAAATCTCTGTAACAGAGCCCTGGATAGCAGCAAATGCCAATAGAAGTTCCAATTCTTTTACACTTTTCTTAAACCTGGAAAAATGTTTTGGCTTTATATATATATATATATATTTTAAATGGACGGCCCACCCAAAAGTGATACTATAGTTATAAGTTATAGGTTTGAATGTTTCTCTCTACCTTTATATCTTCTAACTTATGAGTAAAATACAAAATCCATCAAGCAGAGTGTTGACCCATCATAATGCCTACAGCAGGCATGCATACCCAGGAACTAAAGCACAAAGATCTCACCCATAGAATCACCAAGATAAAATAAGTTGTCAGGTAGTTTAACTCTCTAGCATCTACTAAAAATGTAAATAATGTTTTTTGGTTCCTCCTGCCATCCTTATGACCCAAAGACTTAGAATTCAAAAGGTAGAAATCATAGAGTGCAGAAGAGGCATCCAATTCTCCCGGAAGTGTCAGATGCAGACGATTCTTTGTTGGCCGAAGCTTTTAAAGAGAGATCTGAGTCAGCACCCATCAAAAAGGTAAGTAATAAAAAAAAAGGTAAGTAATAAAGTCTATCTCTGGGGTAAAAAAAAACTACTCTTGTAGTGAGGCTACTTTATGGACCCTGCATTAGACGTAATGACGTCAGCCAGAGGGGCTGTGGGTGTCCATTTTGGAGACTGCAGGAGTGAGGTTTGAGTAAGTAAAAATCCTTTACAGAGGACCCTCCGAGAGATAGGCTTTAACCCCCTCATGACTGAGGCCTTTTTTTCATTTTTTCAGAGCATTTTCCAGGTACTCTTTTAATGAAAGCTGCATATTTAAAAATACGAAAAATAAGTTTTAAAATTTCATGAAAATGTTTAAGCTTATAGAAGATTTTTATGAAAAATCTTGGCTCTGCAGACTATGCGGGGTATGCTTCATTGCACTACTTTCCTAGATTCAAATTGCACATTCAGTTTCAGTGACAAACTGCTGCAGTGTTCTTATCATTAGGATTTGTGCCCTCTGAAATTATGGTAGTACCTAGATATTTACTTCTTTCACTGTTCAGTTCTGGATATTTTTCTTTGCTGAACCTGATGTTGAATTTTTAGGTTCTGTCCATAACATTACACATTATGGCTTAAAGTGTATGTACACTTTTGCAGCCAAATTGGTTTTACACCTACTTTATATTTGTTATATGTTCCCATTCACATAGCATAACTATAAAAATAAAAATAGCTGTTTACATATATCATGCTCTATTCTGAAAGAAAAGTTGTTTTCTGTACTGCATTTTCTTCTGGTATGCAAGGGGGGCTGGGCGGGTTAAAGCTAACCTAATTACCCTGTCTGTACTGTGCTGGCATTTTTTAATTGTAAACTAGATTTGAATACTGTCTCTCTTAACAAAGGGTTAAATATCTAGAAGCATTGCATGATAATGAGTGGGAAACATAGTCTGTACCTAGTCTTTCTATTGGTTACAGAGTCTTCTGTGAGTTTGAAAATGAGAGAGAAGCTCCAAAGGCCTGCTACACAGACATATCAGCGGTCAAAAAAATATGTTATTATTATTTTTAGTTATGCTGTGTGAATGGAAACACATATCAAGCATATTGTGTTCTCAAATGTGTCTGCAAAAGTGGAAATACACATTAAGGCATCTATAATCATGTTACCTGCCATTATGCAGAAGCCTTCAGTGTCTCCAAATGCTTCTGCTTTATTTGATGAAACACTTCCATAGCAGATATGATTACAAATGGCAGCTGACTGAACTTGAGTCATATCCGTGGTGCATTTAAATACTGAGCACTGATCAATATTCATCTGCACTGACCTGCTATTAGCCAGTGGGGGAATGGAGAGACACTGTCCTTTGAGTGATTTGTTAAGCTCTGTGATATCAAAGAAGCACTTGAAATGTCCATTCAGTAACTGATTAACTGCTTTACCCATAGGGTTGGCAAACTAATAGGGATCACAACTCCTGCCTAGTTAAACTTAAAAAATATTGGCTTAGGTTTATTGATGATAGCATAAGGTATCCTCCTGCAGGTAAACAGCATATCTGTAGGACATCAAGGTAGAAAAGCCCAGGAGAGGAATTCTACATTTTTTATTTTTTTTGAACTTTAGATTTTTATTAAATTATAAAATATATGCAATACAACAATGTTGACTACATTCAAAAATGTAATACAGGTTTGGTATGTTAGCACTTATAAGACTTATACTACATCATCTACTAAACCTTAGAATTCTTCAACCTTGGGATCGAGAATGTCAAAATGGTCACAACGGAATGTAGCGGTAATTAAACCTCCCTATGTGAATCCCACAGTGAAAGTATCCATGTCAATCAAAATTTCCAACTTTAGAATAACTCTGAGAAGGAACATACTATACTAGAGGGTATCTATAAGGGAAGGGGTAGGAAAGAATGGGTGGAGGGATGACGGAAGAAAGGGACCTTACATATAAGGGAGGGCATGGGATAAGGAGGAGCTATGGGTACGCAATCAATAAAGTATTGGCACAACGTGAAACCTAGTAATATCAAACTACTCTATTACTTTAAGTATTTTGTTTAGAAAACCTGATCCAGGAATCCCATCTCTTATGGAAAAGGTTCTCAGAGTTCGTTCTATAGGCTATTATTCGTTCATAGTGACAGTTTGAGGACACTCTATGAATTACGTCTGTAATGGTTGGAATGATGGGGGATTTCCAGTTGCGAGCTATGAGAGTCCTAGCTGAGAATAGTATTTGCAGGATCACTGATCTATACTGAGGAGGGTATTTGTCAATAGAGATACTTAATAGCGCCATTTCAGGTGAGAGCAAGGATTCTATTCCAGTAAATTTGTGAATAATGTCTGAAATAGAGCGCCAAAAGACCTTTATTCCACTACAGGACCAAAATATATGATATAAATTACCTACATGTCCACACTCCCGCCAGCACAAGGGGGATGTGGTCGGGAATATTTTAGATAATCTAAATGGGGTGAGATACCATCTGGTCATTATCTTTTGGGAATTGTCCCAATGATCAATACACCTGGAGTGAGATGAAATAGCTTTAATAGCTGTCTCCCATTGTCTGTCCGATATTTGTAGATTTAGATCAGCTTCCCATTTGAGCATATGGGGGGTCTTGATAAAATGTAAGTCATCTTGCAAAATAGAGTAGAATTTGGAAGCCCCCCCCTTACGAGGCCTTTTAGATATAGGATTTTAGATGTAGGATTCCATTAACCTCCTATGAGGTCCTAATACCACATTTAAATCTCTCCTCTTGGAGTAGTGAACAATGTCAATTACCTTCCTTAAACTCCCTATCCAAACCTCTGGACCAGTATAGTCATTCACAGATCTCCCATTTCTGGTCGATGTCCAAGTGCAAGACGTTATCCATTCCCACTAGAGCGTGGGCTATATAATATATAATAATATATAATATATAATATAATATAATATATATAATTGACATTGTTCACTACTCCAAGAGGAGAGATTTAAATGTGGTATTAGGACCTCATAGGAGGTTAATGGAACCGGAATATCTGTTTTAGGAGAGAGCGGGAAAGGCTTATCAACTAAGTATTGCCATGCGGATCCCAGGTCCACAAAATTGGCCTTTTTGCGGATGATATCATCCTCACACTCTCAAAGCCGGCTTCTTCCCTGGCTGTGGTACAGAAAACTCTTCAAATGTTTAGCAACTTATCCTATTACAAGGTTAATGCAGGGAAGTCACTAATCCTACCGCTTCATATAAAAAAATCTGATATGAATGCTCTGCAGGCTGAATATCCATACAAATGGGATAGGTCACAGATCCCATACCTGGGAATTAAACTCACGTCCTCATCCAAAAATACTTATAAGAGTAATTTCCTGCCCCTTATAGAGTCTGTTAAATCTGAATTGACCCGGATTGCCAAATTCGAGTTGTCGTGGATAGGGAGAATTTCGTCATTTAAAATGTTCATACTTCCTAGAATCCTACATTATTTCAGGACCATCCCTATCTTGCTTCCAGCATCATTCTTTTTACAGCTGCAGCGTATAATTGATGGTTATATATAGAAGGGGGAAAAAAGCAGAGTGAGACGCACGACTATGTGGCGCCACAAAAATAAAGGGAGAATGGGGCTCCCAAATCTAAAGCATTACTATTATGCTTCTCTATTAGATCAATTGTATGCTTGGTTCCACCCGTCACAACATAATCTATGGTCCACTATGGAACAACACTTTGTCCATAGAGGAGATCTGCCAGCCTGGTTGATAGCGAACTCTTTGACCACGGCACGGTGAATAGCACAAATGAAGAAATAATGTCACCATTATTTGGCTCTCACACGTTGTCTGGCTCTCACACGTTGCCGTCAGCTGGAGCGCAAGCCAGAACAACCCTGCGTTCCACACAATATTGATATGTGTGGACGAGGGGACGGCGCTTACAGCCGATATGCCATCCAGTTACCTGGGCAACCATCCTTTCCTTCTGATATCAACGGCCTGTTCTTGTTTGCGCGCCATTGGTGCATCTAATTTGCCTCAGGTTAGTGGCTTTTTGAATCTCTTATGGCTGGAATGGGCTCAGTGATGAAGCTGCCTCTATGGGAGGAGTCTGCTTGTAACACACAGTGTGATGTCTATTTAAAGTTGATGGTTTTTCAGTGCTGTGTCATTCTGAGCCTGATGAAGGGGACCCCCTGAGGCCCCGAAAGCGCTTGCATTGAATGGCAATGTGTCATTAAACGGACTATTGCTTAATTACCACTATGTTGTGCTGGTGACATTATTTCTTCATTTGAATTCTACATTGACACACCTTTGGTAAAGCCATAATAACCCATGGTATACTTGTGAAGACAGTGAAAGACAGGTAAAAGTAAACTTAATCTTTAAGGGATTAGTGCACTTTTAATGTGATTATCCTTCCCTGGCCCCCTCCCCATGGTCCCCAATCTACAAAAACAACGATTGCGCTACACATGTTGAATATCGCCGCACACTTCCCATTGAAGATTTCTTTTCACCTCTTGCGCCCATGTCAACTAAAAAATGTAGGATTACCACTCACTTCCTGTCTATAGTGACAAAAAATAGAGGGGTGAATCTACCTAGTGGGGAAACAGGAAGAAGCTCTAACCCCTCTCAACTGCATCCAAAATGTTTTTTAAAAAATTGGCTTTACATACACTTTAACTATCACAACAATATTATAAATATGGACCATATGATCCTAGCTCTGCCTAACAGCACAATATAGCACATACAGAATGATATTGTATTTTCTTCATTAGTCCATTTTCAGTTTATATACATATGAAAGAACAATCCATCTAACACTCTACAGATCTAATTAGACAGCGCTACAGAAATACAACCACTTGACAAAATATATATTAAATTAATTAGATCAAGCAATTACAAGTAAATTATTAAAAGACACAAAAGTCCAAGGTAATGTAATGGAAGCTGTTAAAATGCATGCTTTTCTCAATGCTAAGTGATGTCAATAGACAGAAAATGATACATGATTGTACACCCCTAAGTTGTATGGAATAGAGAGCAACTATGGTTGGATACAGTAATGCACATTTTTTAAACATCCAGATGTTTTAAAATTTAATTGCAGCAAAATGTAAGGTCCAATTCAACCAACTCAATCACAATACATTAATGTTGAGCCAAAGCCACAACCACTTTTGGTACACCTGTTCAAAACTCCAGCAAAAACATTCCTATGCTTATACATTCTGTATTTGTATAACAGGTCTTGCAGGGCTCTGGGCAGCGCTGGTGGTGGGGGGAGGCTATAAAGAGAGGTATGTGTTCACAGCCTATGCTATGAGCTATCTACCTCTGCTATTAAGTTATTGTGTGGGCCTAGGTCAAGAACTGACTTAATTGCCCTCCCCTCACCAATGTTGTTTATCACCTAAAGAAGTACTTAAAGCATTCATTTCAGTGGACGAGGATAGATCCTACATGATGCAGATGCACTAACTGGTTGCTAATGCTACTCAATGCTTCTACGTATGTAGATATATATTCAGCTGGGGGTTTTTTTTAATGTGTTTTTCTTTTTTAAATAAAAGGTAACCCAGGTTTACTTTAAAGGTCCTGATATCAAAATTGCCCCACCTAAATAAAGGTGAGGTATTTACTCAAAACGTATTACAAATAGGTCTAAATCTATCTATACTGAATGTATTACACAAAATGTAACGTATATTTCCACTTTTGCAGTCAAATTTGAGAAAACCCAACTATATGTTTGTTATGTGTTCCAATTCACACAGCATGCCTTAAATAATTTTTTTAAATCTATATGTTATACATATACATAATATATATTATACATCGGATATTACAGGCAGCTTCTAGTGGTTAGAAGAAATGCCAGTGAGCAGATAAGGGGACAGACTGAGGGCTATTTTTTTTAACAGTGCAAACAAAAATACTTGCCCTTGCAGTGGGGGTTAAGTGCTCGTTTTGTCTGGGTGACTTAAATAAAGCTGTTTTATTTACCTGATCCTCACTCCCGCCGACTACAGGCTTCCACACCAGTGGCCGCGGCCTCTTCACTCTTCCTGCTGATGCCATCATGTCTTATGCAGATCCATTGACATGCATTAGAAGTGAGGACACCGGAGGACATTCCACAGCCAGAGTGGAGGGAGAGAAGCGAGCACTGACTGCTGGGACAGTCGGGATCAGGTAAATAAAACATATTTATTCACCTTACCCCGCAACCCTAAAACATATCTAAGCCCCTTAGCTTAACCCTTAACATTGAATCTCCTCCATAAGACTAAAACATAAGCCCTAACTCTAAAAAAAAAATTCTCAATACCTATACTACCCTTGCATTTGACATTCAAATGTCTCATATAACTAATGTAGCAATACCTATTCTAACATTAGCATAAACACTTAACAGTCAATGCATTCCTACTTGACCATATCCCTCTCACTACACCTAACCCGGACTGTAAGCCTGAATAGAAAGTCACTTACTCTTTCTAAAATTACTACTCCACTAAGTTTACTCTTTGGTTTTAATGCTTTCTGAATTACTGACTTGGATCACATACTACCATACGAACCAGGAAAGTTGGAGAAAAGTCACAGTCCTTAACTGGGAACTTGTTCTGTTCAGTAATTCAATTGGCAGCATGACAGCAAAGCAAGTAGAGTTGGGTAAAGCCAAATGGCAGCCCCCTATGTTTCACTTATGATAGATTTTATTTAACCCCAAAAACTAAGCTAACACCTACAGTAAACAACAACATTTCAAGTATATCTAAAGCCAGAACTTTCTTTTTTGGTAGACTAGGAAAATATTAAAACTGCCGCTGGATTTTTTTTGTCATCTCTGTCCCATTGGGTAGATTTCTCTTCAATACCTATTCTGTAGAAGCATCTGGAAGTGAAAGGAAGTATCTATTAGACAAGTGCCCCCATTGGAATTTCTCCTCTACTTCCCATTGAAATGTCCCATCATTTTCAGTCCTGATGACCAGGACAAATAAAGCGGCATTCCAACTTGGGTACCAAGGCAATACAAACTTGGTAGAAGTTCTAGATTCTCACCACTCTATCCAAAATGAAAAAAAGAAACGTTTGGGCCTTAGATGCACTTTTATTATCACCTGAAGTATTGGGCCCATGCTCCCTTTACCCAGCACCAACTGGTACCAGGTTCCATGTTAAGTTATTTTTTGGTTCATAATATAGAGTATATAACATGGATGAGCAACATTTATTTATCAGAGAACTAAAAAAAAAAGCAAATCATCTATAAACCTCAAAACAGCGTCATCCTTAATTAATAATCAATTATTGGAAAAAACTCAGGAGACATCATTGTCTAATAATCAGAATCTCATTTGGCTTGCTGTACTCAATACAATACAAATTAAAAGAAGCATAATGAGATTCTGAATAAACACTGACCAGTTATGCAAGGAAACAATGCGCTCTGTTAATTAGTACATGAAAAGGAACAATCTGGGCATCACAGTGGTCCCTTGTGTCACAAAACAGCATCAAGCCAAGAAGACAGCTTAACCAAAGAAAACAGAAGCGTCTTCACACGTGGACAATATATTGCTAAACAGAACAGTAAAGGATTTAAAGTGTATTTCCACCTTTGCAGTCAAGTTTGAGAAACCCCCACTGTATTTATGTGTTCCCATTCACATAACATACCCTAAAAATAATTTTCGAAAAAAATATGTAGTGTCCTTTGTTTATACCTAGGACACTACAGGCAGCTTCTATTACTTAGAATGGATGGCAACATGAATATATGGGACAAAGTTAGGGGCATACTGGGAGAAAGTGCATTGACATACAATGTACTACCCAAACGTCAAGATCTTTAACCCTTTGTTAGGATAGACAGCCCTGCACACCTACTTTACAAATGCTAATGGAGATCTGCCAGCACAGTACAGACAGGGTTAATTATGATAACCCTGCCTGTAATGGCACTCCCCAGCCCTCTCCTTAACATTTAATAGAAGGGGAGAGCTCAAAAAGATTTTTCAGCAAGTAAAAAGATAACATTTTAGTTATGCTATGTGAATGGTAAAATACATTTAAAATAGGTGTTATCCCAATATAGCTACAGAAATTGAAATATGCTTTAAATCAAATAATATGAGACAAGAATGGGAAAGAAGGACTTATCACATTACTTTCAGCAAGTTGAACTGTAGGTCATTATACTGTAGAACTCCTCACAAATGCATAAAAACCCCTTCAGTTCCCTTACGTATTCAGTCAAAAGGCACTCAGTTATTTTTCAATTCAGCTATTCTAATTGCTTGGAATATATCCTTATTCTGAACTGAACACACCAATTAGAACACAGTTTAGGTCTGCAATGGGAGAGTCTTCTCTATGTTCTCTGATGTATGGGAAAAGAGAATACATTGGTGGGCTTCCAGGCTGAGAAAGCTTACAGGGAGGGTTTGGTTGTCACCATTCTGTTGATGTTCACTAGTAGTCAAAAAAGCAGGCAAGAGGTTGGGCAGCAGCATTGAGTTTGCATAACTAGAGAGATGTACTGTCACACATATGCTTTGTAGCAACATAGCCTAGCAGAGGTAGGTGAATCATAACACTATAGGGTTGAAATATAGCCTGTTCGCACAGCGAACAGTTATGCAAACAAGATTTGCAGCCCATTATGGCCACTAGATAGAGCTGAGGAGTATAGGAATTTACTATGCTTCTTGGCTCCATCTAGTGGTCATAATGCACTGTGAATCTCTGCAGTATAGCTGTTTACTGTGCGATTGAGTTATGAATCAATTACTATGTGCATCCCTTTACAAAGTGTTGACGGGCAATATCTGTTTTAGATGAAAATGCTTCTGTTTGATTTGAGCTCAATTTTAGCAAAATCGGTTGCATTCAAAAAAGCAAATACTAATCTAAAATGTACACTACAACATAATAGCCAACTAAAGAGTAATTCCAGATAACAAGTGACTAACAATCTGTGAGTTGCTAATGCATTCTAATATTGATGCATTTCAGTACTCTGTAGAAGTGGATGCAGCACACACAGACCACCTTGCAGGGTTAGTAGGAGGGCAGAAGGAGTACACTAACTAAAGAATATGTCACTTTTTCTCGCTCTCTGGCTTTTGAAACACTAATCACATTCAAACTTTCAAAGCAAATGTCAATCTGCTCAGTGAGAAACATCTTAGTACTGTCTTTTGCATTAGACCTTTCTGTATGGCTGTAAGGAGGGTGTTCCAGTATCACCAGCAGATGGGTTCCAATATCACCACATTAGCGTAAAGCATGGGAGTGGGGTGGACAGGTCTACTACATCAATGTTTGGATGAAAAACTAAAGTACTGAGCAAGTAGACTGTGCTGGACTGGCTGGACTATCTTTAAAGTGAACCTTTCCATTCCACAAGCATGTAAACATACTGGCAAGGTATGTTGGGGTGTCAGTAGAAAATAATGGCACAGAAGAACAACTTCAATAAAGACACATGTGGTTGGGTGCTACAGGAATGTGTGCAATTCTGAACACATTACCCCTTGCACCAGATGTGAACCTGAACTTAGGGCTCAAATATACCATGGCTTTTGCATCAAAGTGTGTAAAACACATGTGCATTGACATGCAATTTGTACAGGGCTACGTGCATTTTTAACGCTTTCAAGTGCTCTGATGTCCATTTTTAAAAAAATGTCAGGGCTTGTTTACATCAGATCACTGTTGCCTACTGCGTGTTGTGACACAATAAAATTCAAAATATTCTATTTTTCTCAGCACACACACACACGCAGAGAGCTGGTGAACTGGTACCACTGACAAAAAGGCTATTTGCAATGCCCTTGCATTAAAGCAGATGGTGTAAACAAGCCGTTATAGTACAGTAGCTTTTCAGCTCCCAGGCTCGTAACTCGTTTCCTGTATCTTTGTATGTCTACAACCACAAGGGAGTGGACCACTGACCTCTAACCTTTAGGCTTTGCATTTTATCATTGTGAAATATGTTTACACTGCATCTTTATGAATGGTCATATTCTACAACTCCATATTTCAGCATTAATTTTAAATAATGCATGCCTAAGATGTGCTCTCATAATTGATCTGTGCATAATCTGCTTACAACGGAAATGAGACAGATGGAAGAACACTCTAAGAAAAGATACAGCAACTTAGTACACATCAAACTAATAGCTATCAATAAAATGTGAAATGGCATACATAATGCAGGCTTGCTGAATCATACACATTTTTACCCATAATAGTTATTGCACTCCCTGCTGTCTATTTGTTTCGCAAGCGTAGTTAGCAAATATGTCACAAATTCATAGCTAAGCTGTGATTTTCCTTGTGTACAAGCTAAAGCTGACATCATCTCCTATAAGAAGGTATTCATTGCTGTGTTAAATATGCATTAGATAACCTGAGCTGCTGGTGTTTGTGGATGCAAGAAGACCTCTTAGCCAAGAAGTACTACATAAGACGTATCAGTGATCACTGTTTAGCAGCAGCAAGGCAGACGCTCAGCATCTTAATATATACCAGCAAAATATTTGCCATCTCAGTAAAGCATTTTGTATATGCAGTATTTCACAGAAGTGAGTACACCCCTCACATTTTTGTAAATATTTTATTATATAATTTCATGTGACGACACAGAAGAAATTACACTTTGCTACAATGTAAAGTAGTGAGTGTACAGCTTGTATATCAGTGTACATTTGCTGTCCCCTCAAAATAACTCAACACACAGCCATTAATGTCTAAAACGCTGGCAACAAAAGTGAGTACACCCCTAAGTGAAAATGTCCAAATTGGGCCCAGAGTGTCAACATTTTGTGTGGCCAACATTAATTTCCAGCACTGCCTTAATTCTCTTGGGCATGGCGTTCACCAGAGCTTCACAGCTTGCCACTGGAGTCCTCTTCCACTCCTCCATGACGACATCACGGAGCTGGTAGATGTTAGAGACCTTGCGCTCCTCCACCTTCCGTTTGAGGATGCCCCACAGATGCTCAATGGGGTTTAGGCCTGGAGACATGCTTGGCCAGTCCATCACCTTTACCCTCAGCTTTTTTAGCAAGGCAGTGGTCCTCTTGGAGGTGTGTTTGGGGCCGTTATCATGTTGGAATACTGCCCTGCTGCCCAGTCTCCGAAGGGAGGGGATCATGCTCTGCTTCAGTATGTCATAGTACATGTTGGCATTCATGGTTCCCTCAATGAACTGTAGCTCCCCAGTGGCGGCAGCAGCACTCATGCAGCCGCAGACCATGACACTCCCACCACCATGCTTGACTGTAGGCAAGACACACTTGTCTTTGTACTCCTCACCTGGTTGCCACCACACACGCTTGACACCATCTGAACCAAATAGTGTATCTTGTTCTCATCAGACCACAGGACATGGTTTCAGTAATCCATGTCCTTAGTCTGCTTGTCTTCAGCAAACTGTTTGGGGGCTTTCTTGTGCATCATCTTTAGAAGAGGCTTCCTTCTGGGACGACAGCCATGCAGACCAATTTGATGCAGTGTGCAGCGTATGGTCTGAGCACTGACAGGCTGACCCCCCCCTTCAACCTCGGCAGCAATGCTGGCAGCACTCATACGTCTATTTCCCAAAGACAACCTCTGGATATGACGCTGAGCACGTGCACTCAACTTCTTTGGAAGACCATGGTGAGGCCTGTTCTGAGTGGAACCTGTCCTGTTAAACCGCTGTATGGTCTTAGCCACCATGCCACAGCTCAGTTTCAGGGTCATGGCAATCTTCTTATAGCCTAGGCCATCTTTATGTAGAGCAACAATTCTTTTTTGAGATCCTCAGAGAGTTCTTTGCCATGAGATGCCATGTTGAAATTCCAGTGACCAGTATGTGAGAGTGAGAGCGATAACACCAAATTTAACACACCTGCTACTCTCATTCACACCTGAGACCTTGTAACACTAACGAGTCACATGACACCGGGGAGGGAAAATGGCTAATTGGGCCCAATTTGGAAATTTTCACGTAGGGGTGTACTCACATTTGTTGCCTGCAGTTTAGACATTAATGGCTGTGTGTTTAATTATTTGAGGGGACAGCAAATGTAGACTGGTATATAAGCTGTACACTCACTACTTTACATTGTAGCAAAGTGTAATTTCTTCAGTGTCGTCACATGAAATTATATAATAAAATATTAAATTGTGAGGCACTGGCTGGCAGGATTGTGGATAATGTATATGTGTCATCTAGGTTTCTCACATATACCTGGTGAGGGGCTCCAGGGTGTATGTGAGAAGGAGAAAACAGACTTGTGGTTTTCTCAGATCATAATAAGTCCTGTTCTGGGTCCTGGAGCCTGCAGGTTTTGTGTGGGATAAAGCCTCCATTCCCAGACCTCCCACTTACCTGGTAGGCAGACCTTATCAGTCTCAGCTGCCCACAGGGCTTTATACTTGTGAGCTGACTGATGCTCGGGGCTTTCTCTCTTGCTCTATCTGTGGGAGCCTGCAGCTGGGTGAAAAGGCTGATGGAATACTAAAAAGGTTTGAGAAAAAATTACCCATCCTGGTGGCCACAGGCCAAATCTTAATTTTACCCTTTCAGCAAAACATTTTGTATTAGGAAAAATATTTTATGAATTATGCTACAATAGCAAAAGAATATAATTTATGTTCCAGGGATAATTGCCATCAAACAGTTATCCTGGTCTTTGACACTTGAAAATATATATATTATTTTTCATAAAAAGGCCTATTAATTATATTGAACTCTTTAGAACAGAATACGTGTGAAAATGATATGCATAACTGAGTCATAAATGAAACTTCATAACTTAGGTTCTGAACAATCTGTTCTGCAAGGTATAATCAGCATAACAAGTACAAATACCAAAAAGGGCACTTCAAAGTTTTTATTTAACCTCTCAATAGCAGCATACAGTAAAATTTATAAGCAGTTTTCTCAAGCAAATAAAAAAGTGCCGTATCGAATCTAGGAGTCAGTAGGTATTGAGGATGCAGCGATACCGGTTTTTCTGTATCAAGCACAAGTACCGATATTTTTTTCCCGGTACTCGCCAATACCGAATACCGATACCGGAAGTCCCATTAAAGAAGCCAGGCGGCGTATAATGACTCGCCGCCTGGCTTCCTGATTAGACAGGAAGCGTGTAAAGACTCGCCTCCCGGCTTCCCGATCAGCAGGGAAGCCGACTCCATGCTCCCTCATCCCCAGGTGAAGAGGAAGCATGAAGCCGGCTTTCTAGCCAATCAGGAAGCCGGGCGCCATGTATTGATGCGTTGCCCAGCTTCCTGATTGGTCGGGGGGCTTCTAATGACACGCTGTCGGGCTTCCTGATTGGCTGGCTCCATGCTCCCTTGTCAAAAGTGACGAGGGAGCATGGAGACGGCTTCCCGTCCAATCAGGAAGCCGGGCAGCATGTAATGACTGGCTGACGGGCTTCCAGATACCGGAAGCTCAAGTATCGGGCTAGGCATAGGAGCATTTGGGCGAGTACGAGACCTACCCAGCACACAGTGTTTTACTACCGCTTAAACGCTGACCAGACACCCAGGAGCAGGAGGCATGTGGAAAGGCAGCGCAATGTATACTTTTGTCAAGTACTTGTTTGTGCAATATTAAATTAAAAGCTACACAAAAGGTTTACCACTCCAGACTTTCGGGTCACTCACCGACTGTGGGTTCTGCCTTGAAAGGGTTCATTCCTTCCTGGCATGCCAGATTCAAAATAAGAAAGCTGCACATCTGCTCTCAACAGCACATCAGCTCTCCACCAGACCTTGCTCCTTCTCCTCTGGTATGTTTCACCCCAACAGGAGCTTAGGCATAGAGGTCACCTCTATGATGAAGTACCTGTGCTTTGATTTGACTTTGTTAACGTGCACAAGTTGCGATAAAGCTTTTTTTGATACAAAGAGAAAAAGATGAGTGGATGTGGGGCTTTCTTAATATTTAAAATAAAAGGCAAAATAGCAAAAAAAAAAAAGGCAGTTTTCATTTCAGTAATAAAGGAACTCCCTTGGGCAACTGATTTTATACATCATTTTCATTCCTATCTTTTCCATAATAATAACAACAAGCAATCACAACAAATGGAAGAGGTCAGTCTACAAACTAAATGATGTCAAGTGCAATATTTCCTATAAGCAGGGCTGCATGAATCCATTAAACCTGCGCAGTGTTGCCCTTAACAGATTTTATATCAATTCATTAGACGATAACACAGAATCCAGGCTCTCTCACTCACTATACTACTTGGCTGATATACATTAATTATAAGAATTGCTTTGAAATATCATTAAAAAATTATGTTAATATGGAATATACAATATGGCAATCTCATCTTCTCATGTACTATACAGATATGGAAATGGAAGTTACAGCGCGCAAGACAGACCAAATTTATGAATTAACCTCATAAGAAATGAGCTTTAGCAAAAAAACAAACATTTGTCACACTCCGGGGAAAATCTGTGTAACATGCAACAGTATTATAGCCCATCATGGTTATTAATAATTATATCCAGGAACAAGCACTGTTGATGGCTGTTGGTCCCGTAAGGTCTATGAATATTTAAAACAGGCACTCTTGTGCAATAGAAGACAGTGTTTACTCGCCTATATAATGGTATGTATCTCCATCTTATACCTTCCGCATTTCAATGCTGAAAGCCTCGGAAAGGCCTCTTTGGCATTGGGCACTTCCTGGATTGTCAGATGCCTGTATCCCCTATTGAGCACCATTGTTCCTTTCTCTAATCCAGAGTTTCCCACAGATGGGACAATCCAAGGGGTCGATAAAATGGATATGGGTCAATAAGTGATTTAAACATGATGTATGGTGAATTATAGTCTAATAGTGATTTAATGGTAAGGCTGCAAGCTAGAAGAATATAAGTACATGCTAACTTCCTATACTGATTATACTCCCTATAGACATCTATACAACTGGAAAGCTTGAAAAAGACTTGCTGAAACAAACAACTTTTTCTTCAGAACCGAAGAAGGCCTAGTTGTCCAGCTTAAAGGGGCAGTTACACTATTTAAAGCAGGTCCCAGACTCAGCTGGTGGTCATCCTATTAAAGAAGACATTAGACAGAGCAGAAACTGGTAGAATCAACAGTAGTGAAAGTACAAAGGTCCAAATAGAGATCCTGCAGCTGTCATACAGGATGGAGTAGCGACCTGGAAAGGAAGCTGGGTAACAGGAAGCGAGGAGAAATGGAGCTGAGCAGAAACAAGGCTTAAGCAGCAAGTCGGTATATGGCATAGTTGTCTGCAAGGAACAAGTGTGGTGAGCATTTGGGATAGAAGGATGTCCCTTAACTAACCTGGAAGAACTGTGAGTGATTGTAAACATTTAGATGTTCTGGAAGTACAGTGTAACTGTAGTGTAAGAAGTACCTGCATCTAAATTTCATGTCTGTACTGACTTTTCTAGTAAAAGAATTGTGAACTCTACTCTGAACAGTTATTAGCACAGTTAGACAGACTTAGTTTTGGTTACTATGTACAACGTATGGGGGCCACAATTTTAGCATGAACTAATCACTCAAAACACACACACATAAAATATGGAAAAGTAAAACTGGAGAAGGACTTGAGAGTACGGTTAACAATTCCAAACAGCAGCTGCAGTGGCAAAGAAAATTTTGGAAAAAATAAAAATTAATATGTATATAGCTTACTTGATCTCCAAAAGTAGGCACCACATTGAAGACAGGCATAGTTTTGAAAAGGGTTCATATGCATGCAACTAAATGATTAAAAGGAATAGAAGTTCTTACCTATGCTCAAAAAAACTGGGTATATTTGGAAACAAATGTCAACGTGTTTAAATATATCCAAGGCCAGTATAAAGATCTGGCAAATTAACATTTCATCCCATGGACTGCACAAAGAACAAGGTGACATCAGTGGCACATTGATTTTACTATCAGTCTAGGTTCTTTAACCCCTTCATGACTGAGGCCTTTTTTTCATTTTTTGCACCTATGTTATATTCCACATTTTAGGCCTGAAAATTACTTAAAACCCCCACACATTATATATTTTCTGAATGCCAAGACCCTAAACAATATAATGGTGGTAGTTGCACATTTTTATGTTGCGCAATATTAGCGCAACTCCTTATTAAACCCCAAAATATAGTGATAAATTTAATTAAATGCCCCAAAACACAACAAAATACCAATTTTGTAAATGAAATATAAAAGATGAGGTTACAACGAGTAAAACGATACCCAACATGCCCAGTTTACAAATTGCGTGCGTCCGTGAAACGGTGAAAAACTGCAGTACCCCAAAAAGTCCACAGAAGACGCTTTAAAAGCCCCCACAGGTCATCAATTTAGAGATACCCCAAAATAATGGCCCTATAATTATTGCTCTCACTCCGGCATGCATGGCGATACCCAACATGTGTAGTGCGTTCGTCGTTTTCATACGTAGGCGCACCCGACGCGTGTTTACGTGGCGACGCGAGTGCTTGCGGGGGACTTTTACATTTTTTTAATTATTATAATTAGATTTATTTGATTTGATTTTAATTTTAAAAACTGTTTTTGTTTTTTTTTTACTTTACTTTGACTGCTATCACATGGGGGGGCTTACAAGCCCCCCCATGTGATAGCAGATGGTGGTGACAGGTACTCTTTAAGGTGATGCTGGGGGTCCAAAAGACCCCCAGTGTCACCTTTACACTGGAAATAAGCTATTGAAGTGCAGATCGCACTTCAATAGCTTATATATCCTACATTTTTGAGTTGACATGGGCGCAAGAGGTGAAAAGAAATCTTCAATGGGAAGTGTGCGGCGATATCCAACATGTGTAGCGCAATCGTCGTTTTTGTAGATTGGGGACCCGATCAGTGTTTACGTTAAGACGGCGGCCCCTTCTTCAGGACACAGAAGCGATCTGGAGACAGGTAAGTCGCCAGAATCGCTTCTGTTGTAAAGCCGACAGTCGGGTCTACAAGTTTAAACAGAGTCCTGGCGGCAAAAGTCGCGTACACTGTACGTCGTCAGTCACTAAGGGGTTAAAGTAGATGTAAACCACATCACTATAATTTGATGTTAGTCCCTGTTGACACCTAGGCGTTTTGACACTCAAAGCCAAGCACAATACTCTCAACACAAAAAATCCTAGTCTTTTCAATGTCCCCTGTCCACACAGAAAATTGTTTACTCAATACTTTAGCAAACTAAACATCATCTAGGGTGGGCATAGTTCTTTTTTAGGAGTGGTGAAGCAGAGCAAGGTTTTACTTTCAGTAATGGAGACAGCTAGAGCTGCAGCTAACGATTATTTTCAATATCGATTAGTTAGCCGATTATTAAGTTCGATTAATCGGTTAATTGGATTTAAAAAAAATACCTTTTTAAAAATGGCTCCAGTGATGGGACTACTAGTTTGTATTGCGATTGTAGTCCATCACAGGAGCAAGCTTGGAGCAGGGGAAGTAAAAAAAGAAAAAAAAATGTGTTGTGCAATATAGTGAAATGGAAAGTGTACAATTATACAGCAATGAATGCAGAATGGCACCGGCTATAGAGGACTACAAAACCCAGCAATAGTACATTATACAGCACAATGCAGAATACCACCAGCTATAGAGGAATACAAAAAATCCCAGCAATAGTACATCCCAGCAACCCAGTACTATTGCTGGGTTTTGTAGTCCTCTATACAGCGTAATGCAGAATACCACCAGCTATAGAGGAATACAAAAAATCCCAGCAATAGTACATTATACAGCACAATGCAGAATCCCACCAGCTATAGAGGAATACAAAAAATCCCAGCAATAGTACATTATACAGCACAATGCAGAATCCCACCAGCTATAGAGGAGTACAACAAATCCCAGCAATACATTATAGAGCACCATGTGAGGGAAAGTGCAGGCTTACCTGAGCAGTCTTCCAGCAACTGGAGATTGGGCCTGAATATCGGCGGTTGTCATCCCCCCACACCTGCTACTCCTTACTTCTCCCCGTGTCCCTGTGCCGATCGTGGATGTGGGTGGTGAGCGTGAGGTGGGGAGGAGGTGTGGAGTGTGGATGCGTGTGGGTCTGGCAGCGGCGATCGTGAGGTGGGGAGGAGGTGCGGCGCGCAGCATGTGTGGAGCCGTGAACAGGGCCAACTAATCGGAAGCCGATTAATCGATGCTTGAAAACATTGACAACGTTTACTTTTTCAATAATCGATTATAATCGATTTAGTCGATTAGTTGTTGCAGCCTTACAGACAGCAATGATAAACAAATATGGAATTTAAAAAACTGCATTATTTTCTTGCAAATAATATGATTCATAGTTCTAATTACTACTTGCTAATTTGGCAAGAATTCTATATTTGATTTGTGAGAGGTTAAACTTGACAGACACGTGTTTTTCATCAATAATATTAAAGTAGTATTAAACATTTGAAATTTTTTAAAGGTAATACATTCTAAGCAAACAGTGAAACATTGTACAGTACATAATTTTCTTTAAACATGTGCCCAAACATTTACATACTTTGCTAATCACCGCTACTGGCTCCAGATTCCTAAGCACGACTTCCCTGAATTTTCTGTTGGGGGCAGTATGCTCCATGTGTCAAGTAACAAGAAACAGCAGCTTTTCATCTATTGGCTTCAAGAAGGGAGGAGGCGGGAGCAGGGGAGTGGCTTGCCACCTTAAGCCTTTGGAACACAAGAGTGGCTTCATAGAACCTGTAGGAGGAAGGAGCCATTCCAGCACTGAGTCGCCCATCGGAATCCAATGCAATATCTTTCAATGCAATAATGAAAGAAGCAGCATATAATAGAAGTCATCACCTTAACAGAAGGAACCGATAAAAAAAGTTAAAGCTTTACTATCTCTCTAACTATGTTAATCGAAAGTAAGGATATGGATAAGCATGTGAGGAAAAAAAACTGATCAGGTGATTCATTTAAAGGATAAGTTCACCTTTTACAAAAATTTAAGAAATGCATAATAAATATATAAAAAATATACATTTATTTAATATTTGCATTCAGGCCTGGAAAGCATTACAATTGTGATCACGTGATAACAGCTTCAAAGCTCAGGCTTCTTCACATTCTCTCCAAGGCAGAGCTCCGTACTTGCTCTAGGTAGATGCGGGAATATGGGCCGCTCTGCGTTGAGCGAGGACGGCTGGATGCTGTATGAGGTGATTTAATGCAGTTTGAAGTCCAACCGTCCTTTCCCCAGCTCTCCTAACTGAAACTCCGTACCTAAGTATGAGCTCTGACTGGGAGAGAATGTACGGAAGCATGACTTTGCAGCTGTGATCGAGTGATCACAATTGCAATGCTTTCCAGGCTCGAATGCAAATATTAAAGGCATGCATATTTTGAATATATTATTAATTATGCATTTCTTTAATTTTGCAAAAGTTGAACTTATCCTTTAAAAGGCAATTTCAACTAAATAGGCATAATGTAGCTTATGTCAGACAAGGGGGTTTCACAGCTAGCTGCAAAAGCAACACTATAACCATCTACAAATTTCCGCAGAGAACAATGTAACCATCTACAAATCCTGTGACAAAGTTGCTGGTATGACATGGTCTCCAGTTGTCATCTCCTGCTCTTTATTACAGTCTGCAGGAAAAGTACAGATAAATATTTGTCTACAGTTAACAAGCCCCTGAGAACACAAAACGAACACACCGAATAATAGCTCTAAGGTCTCACCAAACAGTTTACTAATTTTGTATCAGTTGGAATTCCCTTTTCCAGTATAAAAAAACTAACAAGGACTGCACATTCATTCATTGTCTTTATTTGACATTTTTAGAAACGAGAACATTTTCAGAAAATTAACAGCAAGGAGGCTTTCATCTTCAGGGAATCTGGGGTCAAAATCTCCTCCTCAAAGCTTCTATCGTTACTACCATGGAGTCTCATAATTCCTGCTCTTGCAAGGAAAGGCTTACTACTGATGCACTTTTCTAAATGAAAATACTTTTTTTTTTAATCATATCATATTTAAATCATAAAGTGATCAATCCTATAGTCCACACCCCTTAAACTTAGTAGTACCTATCCATCTACCTATGATCTATCTGGTATCCTGTAAGGGCTAATCCAGGTACCTCATAACATATGTTTATGTTTCCAAATTTGTTCTACTGATTTTCAGTCCAATCCTCATGGTGAACTTATCTGTTTTTTGTTCATTATCATTACTTTTTCATGTTTTATACACCTGTGTAGATTTATTAGTGTATTTCTTTCCAAACAGTGCCTTTACTCTATTTGAATGCCTTTAATGTCATCAATAATTGCATTTGTTTTCAACTACACCTTTTGAAATTTTTTAGGAGGCATCTGTCATTTTTAAGGAGCATATAGAGCTCCTGGGATTTGTGCATCCCTGTTTTAATGTATCATTTTTTTAAAATAAATATATATAAGAGATGCACCGATACCATTTTTTCAAGTACATGTACTGATACTTGTTAAACAAAGATAAACTGTGCTAGGAATCAAATGACACTCTTAAGAGCAGCTGTGCGTAATAGGTGAGTACACCCAAAATAGGAAAAAAAAAGAGAAAAATAGCACTGCGCTTCAACAAACTCAAAATATATTCCTAAAATGTGAGAACAATATTATAAATTGTGAAATTATCACAAAGTGATAAAACAATTATGTGTTATACACAACACCTGTGTTGCACAATGCCTGTGCTAATGATACTTCAGAAAAAACTCTTGGTCTAATGGTCTAGACTCTAGACCACGGGTAACAAACCTCCGGCCCTCCAGCTGTGGTGAAACTACAAATCCCATGATGCATCTCTCTTCGGGAGTCATGTCTGTGGCTGTGAGAATCTTGCAATGCCTTATGGGATTTGTAGTTCCACCACAGCTGAAGGGCCGGAGGTTTGCTACCCCTGGTCTAGACACTACAAACCATAATAAATATTGCAAAAAAATGTGAATAACAAAAAAAACAACAACATATACTTGTGCTAGTAATTTCAGATGAACAATTAGCACTTTGTTATATATAGAACCAAATCCTCTCTTTCGTTTTTTGTTTTTGATCCGACAATCAATTGGGGTATATTCTTCCAAACTATGGATTCTCTTTCCAATAATACTATTCCTCCATCTTCCACCTTCTCTTGTACTCAGAGAGAGAAAAAAATGCTTCCCATGATGCAGTATGTCAGACTATATTTATTGAAAATTATTAAAATGCACTTACAATTAAAATAAGGCAATTGTACATAGATTATGTCCACTTAAGTTCCTGTCTCTATGATCTTAATGCTCGCATAGATCCGCCCACCTGATGCATTTCTTCACTATTGACTTCCTTTGAGGCGACTGGTCTGGTTTTTCTGAAGTATCATTAGCACAGGCATTGTGCAACACAGGTGTTGTGGATAACACATAATTGTTTTATCACTTTGTGATAATTTCACAATTTATCATATTTTTCTCACATTTTAGGGATATATTTTGAGTTTGTTGAAGCGCAGTGCTATTGTTCTCTTTTTTTCCCCCCTAAGTACTGATACTTGTCCAAGTACTCACAGATACAAGTACTAATACATTTTTGTTTATTGTCATGTGACAGTTTTTCTAAAACAATACAAACTAATGATTTCAGGGGAGTGGTGGAGCGCCAGAGCTAGGTCCCAGCGGCAACCCCTGCAACACTGGTAATTCTCATGAAAATGCCAAGTATCGGCACTGGTATCTGAACTGGTATCTAAACATCCATAACTGCAATCCCACATGGTATTGCGGTACTGCACATTGCGGGTATTAACTCTCGGAATTGGTGTGAATGGGCCCTAAGTAGAAGGGAAGAGACAGCCCACAAAATGAATGTACGCAAGAGAGAAAATATAATTGTATCTATGTCAATGGGAACTTTATTCATTTGGGTTCAACAACACTACAAGGATAAAATCTTTCCTCTCACTGATGTACATTTTTGAGACAAGACAAGTGACAAGACTAAAGTTTACTGGACAAAGCAAATAAAAGAGTGACTTCCCCTAATTATGAGCATGACAGGTGCAGACACCTATCAACAGAAGAGATATCACTACCAGAGATCTCAATAGTCAAGAAAAGACACAAAGTTATTTAGCGTATCGCCAAGAAACTGAAATAAACTGACTCTTTAAGTGAAACCGATTTCATTTGGCAAAAAATACTGCTCCTCCAGGTCAAGTATGTACTGTACAAGGGTAAGATTTTAGAAACCTTATTGGTAGATCCCTCCTGCTCCCCGCTTTGTATATCCTGACAGAACACAATCTACTATACTGGCTGCAATCTTACAAATCAAAGCTGAAGAATCTGAGTTTACATTGATCACATTATCAGTTCTGTTTAATTAACATTAAATTGCTAAAAATCTTTTTCTTAAAAATTATTTTATGGTTGTACTTTGAACCTTTCACTGCCATACCACTTGCAGCATGCCAGATCATGCGTTTTAACAACGGCTGGACTTTTTCATACTGCTCACTGTTACTTGATCGACCATTATCTTGCATTTAAATGTAACCCTAGACACTTTCAATTACACTAGCTATTGATCACCACCCAAAATCATTTATAAAGTTCCCAGTCTCCCACACCTAATCAGTATTCGAGTGCCTCCCTGGCAGTACAGGTACACTTCGAAGTAGCCACCTAAATCAAGATCACAGATAGTAACTGAGTAACTAAGTGACTGTAAGCTTGGATCCTTTGCAAATAGCATCAACGTGATCCGGTGGCCTAACTATTTAACCATATACATGGATCCCAGGAGATCTGCCCCCCTCATGTCATCAGGACAGTGAACTCGGAGATGCTTAATTTTGAGAATTTCCAGTTCACACACAGTATCCTTCTATCTCCATCTGTGAAGTTGAGCAGAATCATTAGGGCTTTTCTGAGACTCGTGATGTCTCCATTTAAGAGCACATGACACATTCTACTGAAGGCAAGGTCACGTAAGTGGCCATGTAGGATAAAAATCCCCTCCTGGCCATGATCAGATGAGCTTATTGTTACCAGATAAGTAAAGCTCTCTAAAGTTACCCTAAGTATATAGTAACATAGGCACTTATTGCCCCTTGCAATGGAAAAACAGCTGTCTAATAAGAATGTACACACTCAGAACCCATAGAAGTACTTAGAATCCCTAACATTCTACACACATTAGACATCCTTGTACTCATTAAAACGTTTTATACAGTACTACATTTAGGGGAATAACGTCTCAAGCACACACATTTGTAAGTCTATATTTATGTGTTATTTATAAACTCTACACACTTTTATCTTTTACAAGTAGTTAGAATTTTGTAGTTTATTTTGTGTTTTGCACAATAATACCATTTTTCTAGTACTTTTTATAGACACAAGCCTTGTAATATCATCTTGCAAAACAACATAATGGTAAAGACATTCATCTGCTTCCCTTCATAATTGTACAGTATATCCAGTTTTACAACTGCACCTACACCTGTGTATAAGGCTTAGAGCATTTAAAGCTTAATTCCAGCCTTCATTTTTTCACCATACTTGTATAAATTCCCCTCCTGTCCTGAAACTGATTGATCTCAATTCCCTCCAAAACTGTATATTCACAATATAACCCTTTGTAGCTGCAGCAGCTATCTTTAGCCCTCCTTTTTTAGGATTAGGGACCAGACTTAGGGCCGGCACTACCAGAAGGCAGCACAAGCAGCCATCTGAGGGCGCCGATAGGGGGGGCAGAAACACACCATCTCACATACACAGAAGCAGCGATATGGTATAGTCTCAGCCCAACTCCCAATTCTCTCTGCTGTTTCCAGTCTCTCTTCAGAGCCTGCTGGGAGCCTGCTCTGTGTCCGGAGCTGTCACCCGCAATTATATTTACACATGAATGGGCGGCGGTATTTACATGTGAATAAACTGTGATTGATTCATATGCAAATATTGCAGCTAATTGATATGCAAATTATCCCACAAACCCTACCCCCTTCCCCATAGGCTCACAGTACTCTTGGATAGCATGGCACTGCATGTAATGACATGTATGAAGGAAGTACCGCCCACCATTGCCACTAAGGAAAAAAATTAAGGACATGTGACCAGCTTGAAGACAACAGAAAAAGGTAGGTTTAAGTATGTGTATGTACATATAAAAATATTTTTTTAAATAGTGGTGGAGGGGTATATACCTCTGTTACATTGCTGGTCAGTGTATAAACCTCCATTACATTGGTGGTCAGTGAGAATACCTCTGTTACATTAGTGGTCAGTGTATATACCTCCGTTACATTGCTGGTCCATGAGAATACCTCTGTTACACTGCTGGTCAGTGTATATACCTCCATTACATTGGTGGTCAGTGTATATACCTCTGTTACATTGCTGGTCAGTGAGAATCCCCCCTACATTGTTGGTCACTCAGAATACCTCTGTTTCATTGGCGGTCAGTGAGAATCCCCCCTTACATTGCTAAAGTTGATGCCTTCACTGTAAGTTTTAATAAATGTAAAAAATGTCTTATTCACATGCAGCAGAATTCTTGTTAATGTCTGCCGTTTTGAAGTCTGGTGTTATCTCGTGGCCAAAATATACTCTTGCAGGATGTTAAGCATAACAGATTCCAATGTTCTGATCTTTTATTTGTCCTGTAAATCACAAAATGTTTCTCATAAACAAGATGATAGCAAAGACCATTTAGAAAGTCTGAATACATTACGTAGGAAAGTGCATTCTCTCGTCTGGAAGTAAGCATTAATAATGTAGCTTGAAAGAAACAAGTGCTACAATAAATGCGAGGGAGTGTTCAAGCTAAAATACAAGTTGCTCCGCCATAAAGTACTTGGAGCATTCATACATTTTTCCAGTTTTATAAAAGTTAGGTTCACAGTCAGTTTGAGAAGGGAAATATTGGATATATTGTTGATTCTGGGTTTTATTTTCCGAGCTTCTTAGCTGCGTCTGCTGAGCTTTTGTGACTTGTACACAATGCACGTGGAAACCTCCAAGTTGCACATCAGCCATGTATTATACAGTTACAAAAGCCACTGACTTATCTGGCACAGAGCCTCATGCATTGAGTCACAAAACAGATACAGTACTTATTTTTTTTATTTGACAAAATATCAGTTTTAAAGTAGGTCTCTACCAAAAAAGGAAAATGTAGCTTTGGATGAACATCCAGGCTAGACTATGTATCCTAATAAGTAACACGAAACATAATAAAAAATGTTCTTGATCATACAGTACAGGACACAGGCAATTCATAGATGCCTGGGTAATATGCAGGTATCGTCAGGTGATTGGACACTGGCCAGTGCTGCGACCTCATATAACCGCTCATATTCACTGCAACAAAACCTTGTTCTTTTGTCATTGTCCTTAGGTGATGGGCATGTTTCTTTCTCTCTTCTGTGATAGCGTGTTTAGTCTTACTTTACAATATCTTCTATTAAGTTTTATTGACTGCACACAGCCACCTTGGCAAAGGTGAAATTTCCAGATCGTTGCCTCACAACGGAAGCTTCGGGGGCCGTGCCTGGAACCCACATGGACAACGTCAGAACATGCAGTGTCGGCCTGTAATGCTGCTTTCAGCACTGGATTGTGTGTTGGGTCCAATCTTGGCACATTTGTGCAGTGTATTGGGTTAGTTTCAGAGTGCTGTACAGGTCCAGGGCAGTGGTGTATCCGCATTGGTGTGACCCCGTCCCTGAAGACCCCCTCCTGGAAGAGGGGGTGTGCACGTCCGAAGTGAGCGAAGTTGCAACTGTCCTCGTGGATGGTCGTGCAGCATCTGCTATTTAATTTAGTTTTTGCATAGACAATATACAATAAACAACGGTGGACACAGGGTCTTGTGCCTGGAACTAATTAGGACCATACAGGGTACTAAGAACAATAGAAAAATGCATACCAACACAAATATTGCCAGTCCTACACATTTTGCATTGCATTTGTATTGTATTGAACTCTCTTCCGTAGACACTTTGTTCCCTTGCTTCCAGTCCACTTCTGGGTTGAATGACAGCCTCAGAGAATCATTAAACCCACTTCCTTAATGCTCAGGCTGTCATGGACACACCTCGAGAGGATGCATCAACATGCAAGCCTGGGATTACAGAGCAGAGAACAGCTCTGATGCCACTACTACAGCTGTTCGCTTCAGAATTTAAGACAGTCCACCACTGGACAAGGAGAAAATGAACCCCAGAATGTTATGTGTCCAGTCAGAAGACAGCTAGATTTAAAGTGTGTATACAGGGAATTTTAAAACAGTTGACAGGATGGGGGTGTGTGTGGGGGAGTTCCTAGTTAGAGATGTGATTTTTCTGGGATCTGTCATTTCTTAGATCTGATCTTTTACAACATTGCCATCTCTGGAACTGAGGTTTTTTTCTTTACTACAGCTTTGCTTTGAAAAATATCAAGTTAAGTAAAATCCCACCTCCTTTTAGCTTTAACCCCTTCCCGGGGGTCGTAACGCACATATGCATCATCGAGCTGGGTGGGCTTTAATGCCAGCTGTATCCTTATATGCATCCAGCCGGGCCAATGTTCTGAGCTGAAGTTGTGCTCACTCACACATAACCAGCTCCTTGCTGTCACCAACAGCACCGTTTACGATTGAAAACCAGCGGGACAAGTTCCCAATCTTGTGACCGATCACAGCGATCACATGATCAGGAAGCATACCTCTGTCTCCCATCATTCAGCAGGCTGGCCCCAAGGGTTTAAAGATTGAGGAAAAATTAGAACTTCTCTCAGATTTATTATTGCTGTCTGCCACCCTCCAGATGAGATTATCCTTCACTTCCTCTTTTTCTGACACCAAGTCATGTCCTGCTATACAGTTTTATGAACCAGAAAGTAAATATTCAGAAACCTCCCCAATTTGGATACAAACAGCAATATTTGGCAAACATACATTAAATACTTGTCAACGGATAAACAGAGAGTACATTGGCTGAGTCTCCTGTTGAAGTACCAGCATCCTTAAAATGGTTTGCGAACATTGGTTGGAAAGGACTGGGTCCTTAAGGCCAAGGGGTGGAGATAGGAGCTAGCGGAAGGAATGTACAATAATGGCGGTGGGTGGCCACGCCAACTAACATTTTTAAAATAAGAAAGCATCGACGGCAGTCTCTAGGTTGAAAATTGTGTTAATGACTTAGAGTTTCAAAGCAAGAGGATCAGTCAGGCAGCTAGAAATGTTAGCTATAGCAGCCTCTATCCCAGATAGCAAGGATAACGTGCCACAAACTTGTGGCAGCGTTAAATTGTAATTTTTGTTAACTTGCTGCACATATTCCTGGCAAGTTGTAGCACAAGTTCTAGTTGACACTTTTTGAATTTGTAGCAAATTTGCTTGGCAAGTCTACAGCAAGAGTCCTGCAGGTCTTAGCAAGAACTCTGCAGGCTCATTGGTCTGGAGACTTGCAATGCAGATTTGCTGTAATTGTGCAGCAAAATTGTGAAGCTTGGCAAGTCTGTAATAGTTTAGCAAGTCATTTTCAAACTTGCAGCTCAATTGCTTGCTATCTGGGATGTTTTTTATTAGGAAAGGTTGCCTACAAAGCCGTAGCACGTCCGCAGGGTATAAATGGAACAAAATCCAGATAAAATGCCTTGGAAGCAGGTCGGCGATAAGTGTAGGGTAACGGACAGTAAGGGTGGTGAGTGGCGATAGCCACAAGAGTATCTAAAGGTACAAAAGGTTGGGATCAAAATCTGGAGGGAGGAAGTATACCGTCCAGGGGGTACACACTTTGACGTGCTTTGAATACTGCCTTTATTCCTGTATGTTTATCTTTTAAATAACAATCCTTTTTAATTATAAAAAATAATTTGCCACATAATATACTCTTAGCAATGTGGCATCCACGCTCCAGAGGGATACAATCTGATTGTTCAAAACAATGACTTATTGATGTGAAAGCAAAAAAAAAATCAATATGAGTAAAACTATTGTGTAATACGTATAGATCGGCTTAATCCTCTCAGCGATCATAAAGAGCCCATCTGCTGCACACTCATATGATCATACACTGCCAGCAGACAAGGGAGAGACCAGCTATCACAACACTCTTATCTAGCTATTCTAACCTAAATAGCGATGACATCCTGGTGGAAGGTTTATATCAGTCTTTGTTCTTACAAGGCTCCTTTTTTTTGTCTAAAAATAATACCACTGTGAGTTAAAGGTGTTCAGTGCTGCTATTTGTGTCTTTTCTGTGCCACGTTACTATGGGATCGCAAGCAACAAAAGAGTGCGGAATATCGTGTCATGCAGCGAGAGCCTGCTGTTAAGTCATTTCTGACACATGCTGCTCATGTGGGAGAGAGAGCTACAATGGTTCAAATGCAATAAAAATAATTGCTTTAACCGTTCAGCTACCGGTACTAGACGTATTGTTGAACTGTACACACAGCCATGAGGGTTAAGGAAATGTTTATTTCCAATTCAAATCAAGATCCTTTATTTATTACAGTTATTTATATAGCACTGATCATTTACAGTGCTTTACATACACATTGCTCCCTGCCCTCAAGCAACTTGCAATCTAAGGCCCCCCCTATCTCACATATACATACTAGGGCCCATTTAGACAGCATGGGGGGAATTTATCAAAACTGGAGCAGACAAAATCTGGAGCAGCTGTGCATGCCAACCCATCAGCTTCTCTCTTCAGTTTGTTCAGTTAAGATTTGAAAATGAAAGAGATACGTTGATTGGTTGCTCCAGATTTTGTCTGCTCCCGTTTTGATTAATTAAGCTGTGGGTATGACGCAGTCTCCTATGAAAGATTTGGGTATATCTCCTTTCATGTAACATCGACCTCCCTCTGCAGAGAGTTTCCTTTTATACATGCTGCCAGACACGTCACAGCCTATGTGTGCTTTATAGAAAGTTAGAAGTTATACTCACTTGAACCTTGGAGCCTGCCAGCAGTCACAGCACTTCCTCCAGCTTATTTCCTCCTACACTGTAGCGATGGTATGTTCCTTGGCGTCCTCCGGTCAAATACACTGAGGGGAATTTATCAAAACTGGAGCAGACAAAGACTGGAGCAGCTGTCCATGTCAACCAATCATCTTCTCTCTTCAGTTTCCTCAGTTAAGATTTGAAAATGAAAGAGTGAACCTGATTAGTTGCCATGAACAGTTGCTCCAGTTTTTGTCTGCTCCAGTTTTTGTCTGCTCCAGTTTTGATAAATTCCCCTCATTGTGTATTGGACGTGATGACTCAAGGATTTTTAGACCACTGCAGCAGAGGGGGAGCAAAACTGGAAGGATCAGGATCAGAGCAAGCCAGCTCTGAAGATCTGGTGAGTATAACTTTTGTATTTTAGTCCCGATATGGAAATTAGAAGTTAACCCTTTCAGTGCGGGAGTAGTCCCACGGCAAGGGTTAATACATTTTTTTCCCCCAGAGTTCTACTTTAAGGAGGGGGTTGGGGATTTATGTTTACCATAATTAACCCTGTCTGTACTGTGTTGGCAGATCTCTATTATCAGCAGTAAACTATTTGTAAACACAGTCTGTCCTAACAGAGAGTTACAGATCCCAAGGTTTGGGTGATAGAAAGTATGCTTGCTTCCTCATTGCCATTTACTTGCCATTTAAGTAATAGAAGCTGCCTGTAGTGTCCTATGTACAAACATCTTCATTTTTGAGCCCCGAAAGTGCTTGTGTAAGTGACATCAGGAGGTGGGGCCCAGTGATGGAGAAGGCAGGGCCCGCAAGCGATTGTAGAGGAGGAGGCGGACAGTGGATCGGGCAGACAGGTAAGAGGGCTTGACCGCCCACCTGAGACCCTGCAGAGCCCACCATAGAGAGTCTATGGTGGGCTCTGCACGGTCACCCTCAGGTGGGCTGTTTGGGTTATCAGGTGGACTTATCTAGAAATCACAGGGCCCCATACAAGATTTTGCTATGGGGCCCTGTGATTTCTAGTTACGCCCCTTATAGTATGTAAAAGTTTCTATGAATAAGGTTAGGTTCACACATGCACTACATCGCACGACACCCGGGACGCGCGTGGAAGTATGTACTAACTTTCTTCTTTTACAGATATTTTTTTTATATAATTCAGCAACAGAGTCACTCTATGGAAGCAAAATCAAGCGATGCCCTGCACCATCCTTCTCATTATTGGCCCACTGGCCTAGTAAGCGAGAAGGTGGAAGAGGTAGGACAGACCTTGACTTAACTCCCTTGAGACAATATTTGCGTATTAGGGCACCCCAGATTTTAGGCTTTTTGAGTATTGAAAAAGAGATAAAGGAAAGTACCGGCTTTTAAGTTCTTTACATTGTTTGATAAATAGAACATTTAATTTAAAATTACTTTAAACTTGAACTGTAGCCAAAACATTTTTTTCTAGTTTTGAATAGAGAGTGGAAGGATTAAAACCTCTGTCAGATCTTTACCATTGTCTGTGTGCCAGGGGCTGACTGGCAACTTTTAGCCCAGGGGGCAAGTACAACCCAGAGGCCCATGGTGCAGCAACTTGGCCCCCCTCTCGCTCTGCCTCTTCCCCCGCCTTCTCCCCGCCCGTCTGCCACTTTTGCCATCCATGTAACGGTAGTGTGAACGGTCGGGTGATGTGAGGACTCCTAGTAAGTCCATGAAAGGGGTGACTGGCTGGGGGATGGTGCTCTCCTCCCACTGAGCTCCCTACATGGTTCTGGCCTTACTCCGCTCCATGTCCGCTACTTAGGGACTCTCACCCACTGCTGGCTGTCCATGCTTCTGGGCAGTGAGCAGTAGGAGGAGAGTGGGAGGGGCCTGAGAGTGTCAAAGTCAGTGTTCTATAATTTTTCTTGATCCTATACATTTTCTCGACTGTGTCACTTCCAGTGGGGCCGAGTTGGGGGGGGGCTGCTGTGGCCGCAGCTGCAGTGGCTCCCTCCACCACCTCTCAGCCACATGCACCCGGCCGGCCGGCAGCTGATGTGTCAAAAGTACGAACTTATCGAGTTGTCCCCATCAGATGCGGTTCTGTACTCGGCGGCCGCTCGCTCCTCTAGGCTGACCTCTGGAGGCCCCCACGGGTTTTTTTGAAGGCAGCAGAGAGGCCCGGGGGGCAATTGCCACCCTGCCCCCCGGCCCAGTCCGCCCCTGCTGTGTGCACACTGGAGAGAATTTACTCCACTTTCTATCTCAGTGACAGTGGTCACAAACACAGGAGATCTCACCATAGCGGATACACATTAATATGTACTCCTTTTATAAAGAAACTGGGAAAAGTTGTCATATTTAATGCTGTCTTGCATACCTTTGTGGACATTTCCCTTTCTTCCTGTTCCACTGTCTGTGGTCGCCAAGCCCGAGAGTACTGAGAAATTCCCCCATTGATGATTCAGAGAGCAATAAAAACTCAGCCTATATAAAAATAATACAGAAAGAAGTTTATGGCTGGAGCTAAATTTTAAAGATGTTTCCAATGTATCTTCTTTGTGGTACATTTTGTTAGACTTCTGTAGACTTAATCCTGTAAGGTCAGCACATTTAATCGCCTCTGAGAGAATTTTAAACCTATTCGCATATACGTGTGACGTGCCTGACAAATAGATTGTGGGAAATTAGATTTCATACTGGGCTGCCAACAGTGGCAATTTTAAGACATGATTCCACCATAAAGAAAATTCACTAAAAGTTCTTAGACCAGCTTATGTTCCTTCCCAGACTAGAAAATCTTTTTACTGAGCTGCATTAAACCCATCTTTCCGGACTTTTTAAAAACTGTAACTTGTATGCCAATTCTCCAGTCCAGCACACCATTTTCACATTTTACACACACATATACTGCATACAGCCATTACATTATGACCACTGAAAGGTGAATAAAATTGGAGCTGATGATAATTATTGGTGTTAAAAATCCCAGTTATTGACTATTGCCACAGATCTCTCTTGTTCTTGTTATCAATCTATTGACTCACTGAGTCTGATTTACTAGGAGGTGGCCAGTCACTTCGCACTTAGATCACGTTCAGGAAAACTTCTCTTTTTTTATATTTCACTGCACAGAATTGGATGAACACATCAACACTTTACACTATAGGAAAAATGCCCACTTAATACTCAATGGCATACGCTAACCTCAATTCACAAAAGCTTTACCACGAGAATAAAGATCTTTATTTTAGATATGTGACTGTTTTTTTAAATTTCATTGGATTGAAAATAACAGTCACTTTTCTGAAAACAAGGATCCTTCTCATAAACTTTGTGAACTGAGCCCACTATCTGATAATCTAATAAATCTTTGGGGTATGGCTAGCATTTATAAGCCCAATGGAAGTAGATTTTAATAGTGGCTAAAAAGATATATCCACCCTTGTACCGATCACCAAGCATATGATGTGGCCACAACTTTCCTTTCTGACAAGTCAGAGAATCTGTTTGATACAGTTGAAATGATAGGTTCACTTCCCTATAACGAAAAAGCAACTCTCAAATCAAATGGAGGTTGATAGACTTTACAATATGTTGTTAATTCTCTGCATTGAAAAGATGACCACTGCTTGTAAATGCAGTTTGACATTTTGCTTATAAAATCCTCTGTTTTTTCTATTATCCTTATGGAGCTATATGAACCAAATTGTTATTAAGCATCAACATATTACTTATTTCTGACAATAGACCCACAGCTTTGAATAGCTGTTTACACTATTTGCTGCTTAATGTAAATACATAAAATAGATTATTACTCAGTTTATTTGGTCACTGTTCTTTTAAGGACCTTTTTACACTATCTGACCAGGAGGGGATACGTGCACGGATCCTCTGCCTGATCAGAGCAGTATGGATCAGATGTCAGCACTGTGACACCCGTATTCTTTTAGTTTTTTCCTCCATCTTGTGATAGAGGTAAAAACTGAAATGACTGGACCCCATGTTGCTGTATAGAGAATCAGAAATGTGTCTGTTTACATCATATTACCCTCCGCTCCGGCATGATCAAGTCCTGTTTGTTATTCCGGACCTGGCGGGAGCCTGTAGCAACCGGATGTAATTGGACACCTGTGAGTTTAGATCCGGCTGCCCAAAGACTTACATTGGGAGTCAGATTAGGTCTGCCCAAAAAACTGATAGGCAGATCTGATCGAATGGCCCATCTGCAAGGGACCTAACAAATTAAAAGACACTTGCGGGCTAGGACTTAACCACCAGAAAGAAACAGGATATTCAATAGGAGGCTATGTGTCTTTCCCCTGTTTTATATTGTTACATGTTATATATATATATGTATATTGCAGGGGTGGACAAATTCCAGAAGCCGGGTAGCCAATGTCCCCTAAAAATTACAGCTGGGGCCAAACTTTTGAGGTTTTCTGTAATTGTCAATGGGGCTAGCTCCTAAAGAAATCCTACTGACTCCTCGATTGGACAGACTAGCTCCTGAATTCCATATTAACCACCTCCCGTCCATTGGCCGTACCTAAATGGCTGGACGGGAGCATTGCAGATGCGGATGGGCGTCTTAAAACGTCCCTCCCCACTCATGCGTGGCGCCCAGCGCACACACGAGTGGGGAAACTATAAAAAATGTAAACAGCCAGCAATGGCTGTTTACATACAAGTGTTCCAGCGCCTGTAGAGATGCCCGATCGCTTGTATTAGGTGCGGGTGTGCGCCCCCACTCCGCTGTCACCACCGGTCCCCAGATCCGCATGGCGCCTCTGTTACCAGATATCAGTACACAATCTCCCTCTGATCTCCTCTCCGGTCCCCGAATGTAGGAAGTGATGTATATTAAATCACTTCCACATTCAGCTGTCATTCCTGGCTACAGAAGCCGGGGAGAAGCTGGGGAAGCAGATCTCCACTTCTTCAGCTTCTCTGGGGGGTCCCCAGGTGACATTAGGGGTCTTAGAGACCCCTGATGTCTCCGTATATTCCATATTAACCACCTCCCGTCCATTGGCCGTACCTGTCATGTAAATTGGTTGTCATATAGGGGGATTCTTAGCCCTCTATGTGATAGCATTAAAGTGAAGTGTTAAAAAAAGTTTTAAAAGAATTAAAGAAGCATAAAAAAATAAAGAAGCATAAAAAAATAGTCACATATAAAAAAAACAAAACATGAAAATGTTTGTAAAGTCCACGCCCCCAACATACACACGCAAACATGCTTTTTAAAGTGTTGCCTATGGCCAATTTTGGGTGTGGTCGTTTTTTGCGATTTTGCGGGCATGTGCAATTTTAAGGCTTAACATGTTTGTTGTCTATTTACCCGACGTGACCCCGTCTTTTATATTTTACCAAAATTGGGTAATAATAAATGTTTCATAACATTTCATAGGGAAACAGGTTTTTTTTTCTCCAAAATGTACGGCCTTTTTTTGTTATATAGAAAAAAATAAAAACCCGTAGTGGTGATTAAATACCACCAAAAGAAAGCTCTATCTGTCCCCAAAAAAATTGTATAAAATTCATTTCAATACAGCGTTGCATAACGGAATCAATTTCAGTGAAAGTACCGCCGCGCTAAATACTGAAAAATGGCCTGGGCAGGAAGGGGGTTTTAACACCCCGGTCTTCAAGTGGTTAATTTGCCCATCCCTTTTACTCTGCTATAAAACAATCTATCCCTTCATGATAGAAAAATTTAGCAAGTAAATAAATATCTTCCAACCACGTTTATGCTCCTACATAATAATAGCACAATGTTTATTCCACTCTGCTTTGTTGAAGGCTTATCTATTAATACTTATATTTGAAAGAAGGTTAGAACTCAAATGTCAAAAACTTCTAGAATACGTCAGAGGAACCCCCAGGGTTTGACTTCCTACAGTGTAGGTCGCTCATATCATTCACCTGCTAAGACAAAAAAAAAAAAACACAATCAATCCTGTGACCGGAGTGAACCTGACATTGCTTTTAAAGTGATGTCAATCCTGTCATTATTCCAAAACTGGGTCACATACAGATAATGCATAGCTTGCTCCAGATGGCACCATTGTATGAATGATCACCTTACAACTGTTCATAACAGCATTTGCAAATCACAATAGGATAATTATTTTTAAAAAATAGCTTCCTCGATATGAACAAAATACACTGTGCATTTATTGTAACCAGATTTGTGTTTTCTCTCACAACTGCCAAGCTTGTGCTGGGTTTCAACTCATGTCGTCAAGTGCAATTATTAAACAAAAAAAAGCAATGTCATTGTAGGGGTGTGCCACAGTTGGCCATACACCGGTAGATTTTTGTACAAACATCCATACAAAAAATCTCCCCAGAACATTTGATAATACCATCAGAGACTTGTAGAATGTTTCCCAAACAAAAACCACATTCACTGTTAGAATTTTGTTCATTTGAGAAAAATGTTCTATCCTGCTCCTGCCAGGGGAAGGGACGGGCACAGCTGGCTCTGGCACTAGAGAAGCAGACCCAGCTGTCAGTCAGGCAGCTGAATAGATCCCATCAATACTGTCTGGATCTTTCGCGGCTGCAGCGTGACTCTGCGCTGTCCACATACAGAGGGCATTAGTTCGCTATGTGCTGACTTTGAGTCGCAGGAGTGCATTAGTAAATATACTCCTGTGACCCAAAAAAAAAAGGTTTGGCCATAGTTCTCTTTTAATGGAATACATTTTCAAGCACATTACAAAATTACATTTTACATTTATCACAGGGATGTTCGAAAATTACTGAAGAATTCTGTTTATCTGTAATAGACTATAGTCTACAGTACCTCATATGAATTGAAAGGCAGAAACTAAATGGCTTATTTACTTAACTTTAAAGTGACTAAGTAGTCTTTGGTCATTGTCTGTTTATTTAGACAGAAACAAACATGCAGTTCGCTGATTTAACTGATTTGCAAATCAATGTGCTACTCAGGAGTTGTAATTGGACATTTCATCTGCAGTGCCATCTTCTGGTGAAACAAGGAAAGGCAGCTCTTCCATAAATGACAACCACCAGGCTTAATATATAAAACTATGAAACTTTTTAAGAGAAGAACTGTTTCAGACAACTAACAGCATCCAATAAAAGTCAGTTTTGCACTGGGAAATGACTTTGAGAGAATGACAATGGTGTGGTTGCTATGATTTCAACTACACAGTTTGTATACCAGACCTTTTATGAGCATATGAGAAAGATCTGTAGCTACTTTAAAACACACAGAGGGATCATGAGGAACAAAAGTAGCCACCCTCCAGAAGGAAGGACAGTGTCAGCATAATTTCAGAGTGGATTTGATGATCTACAGCTCAGTGATAACAAAAAAAAAACTGCATTTTTGTTAATAGTTAAGGTACTTGAATGCATTTTTAAGATTTAACTCCTGAGTTTAATGTCACTTTAACGTTCAAAAATGTGATACATGCAGAGAAGTTTCAGAGGCCTCTGATGGTAGGACATGGTGGCAATGGACCGTGGTACAGATATTAGCAGGCATCTTATGATACCCGATACAAATGCTGTTATTTAGAGAAGCAAACCAGTAGAAAGAAATGTATTGCTTTACATCTCCAATGCTTTTTTTTGCAGAAATCTGTATAGAAAATGCATACAGTCAGAGCTTTGGACACAGATTCATGCCTGGATCCTGCAGATAATTATTCAATATGGTGCAACTGCGCCCACTGTGAATTTTGTATTATACTGTAATGCTGCGTAGGACTCACAGACTCTGAGGAAACATGTTCCTCAATCTAATTAGTAAACTGCTATATTATCAAGCACTAGTGCCAAATTCCATGTACAGTGAATAATAAGGAAAAGGACTGCACATGTATCTCCAAATGAACAAAGGTGACATCAAGGCTTTCCATCATTGCTATTCACAACCATATGTACACGTCACTCACATTGAATATCTTCTTAACACATCCGCCATAACAACAAGATATATGATCTGAGCATCATTCTCCAGATAACGATACTTTCACAGCATAATAGTAACACTGGTGTATAATATTTGTCGGGTGGAAAATGAGGGTGTGATACTAAATTAACAGATCTCACAAGCAAAATTCATTACCATCTATGGGACATAATAGGGCTTGTCAAGAGTAAGTGTTTTTCTATAAATACCCACTTTTCTCTTGGATCTACTGTACATTTTAAATGATTGGCCAAACCACATACAGTAAACAAACCGCATTTCACTGCTGCCAACATTGTGACTTTGAAACCCAAACTGACGCAGGAATCAGAGCTATCTTTATTGTCCATTTATTTCGCTTGGGCTTTAGCCAGCAATGGTCAATGTTTTTCATGCACACATCAATAATGTGTACTGATAACCACGGTTTACAAAGCAGCACTTTGCTTTAAAGACTTATACACGTAATGACAAGCTGTTGCAATGAGAATAATTGCTCATTCACACTAGTTATATGCGTGAACGTGTTAATGGCACCCCATACATGGCAAGCAAGACCAACACGTGTGGTCAAAAAACGTGCAGAGCTCCCAGCTCGATCTGCTGAATGAGTGTCTTTGCTGCCTATGTTGTGTATAGGGCAGCCAATTGAAATGAATGGGCTGCCTTATGTTTAATTGCAACAAACGCGGCAAAGCACGCCGCACATTCACACGCATGGCCCGTATGAATGGGGACTTGGTGCAATAGCTCAAGGTAATCTATCAGATGTTTATAAGTCATGCAATAGCATACATTCACACTTCAGTGTTGGTTTCTTATTTTTTTGCATGTATGTATATGCATTTTTGCACCATTTTAGGCTTGAAGGCTTTTGGTTTAGCCAATGGAAAGCTAGTTACTAGCAGGAGGAGACAGTTGTTAGGTGCTAAATGGCATGAAAAATGGACATTACGTCACAATTCAATCTCTCCCACTGAAGGGGGTTGGGGACAAAAATGTGCAACCTTGCCCTAGGGAAGCTCTTGTACATTTTCTGATCATTAAGTGGCAGCACACGTGTAGGGGCACAATAGAATAACATGGAAATCTGGGTGTCGAAGCGCTTCTGGAAATGCACTTCAAATCACTCAGGTGTGAATGGAGGCTTACTGTATTGCAGGAGTAGGCAACCTTAGCAGTTCAGTTGTGGTGAAACTAGAAATCTAATCATACCTCTGCCTCCAGGAGTCAGAAGACTGCCTCATGAGACTTGTAGTTGCACAGTAGCTCGAGTGCCTGCAAGGGTTAAGTACCTGGTTTTATCTAGGGACAAAAATAGTAAAGATATACTCACCTGAATCTTGGAGCCTGGGAGCAGCATAACCGGCGGGCAGAGGACCATTTGGGCAGCCTTTGCGGTTTCTAAACAAAGGGTCACACAGAGGCTGGGGACACCCTTCCTACATATTATTATACAGTTTAATTACTCAACATCACATTTCAGTGCATTTGCCAGAAGGCTGAGAGATGTTATATATTATAACCAACTACGCTGAGGACAAGCAGAGAGGCAGCTATTGGTGCAGGTGAACTACTTATAAAGGTTCACCGGACTGCAACCTATATATTGTTTGCACAAAAGGAGACATTCAGGATGCTGGATTTGTGGTTTCAACCATGTTTTCAATGTGTGTTTTATGTTCAAGAAATAAAATGTTATTTTAAAGATGACTTCAGGGCAATAAAAGAAAAAGAAAGATTTTTAAGAAATGCTCAGCTCACATCCAAGTTGCCTTAATTCTGTTACAATTCCTGTGAAAGGAAGGTCCCCTCACCACCCCTGTAATGCATCCAGGAAGCCTGAAATCATCATACGAGCACTGTAATAAAGATCACGAGTAGGTGGTGGCTGGGTCTACACTGTATCTCCATGCCCAGCACTTCTGCGCACTTCAAAACTCTGCTTCTCTTGCCACCTTGCAAATCTTCCCCCAAGTAACCCCAAATTTCTCTTGCCGGGTAGTACCGCTCTGTGTTGCTGGCTGTGGCCTAGCAACACAGGACGCTAACAGTTCACTGCAGTGTAGTCCCCTTTCTGCTATAGCCCACTATTGCCAGCCCAGGTTGCTACAGTAATGACAGAGGAGTTCTTTGCTCCCTTGTCATAGCTCATGCAGCCGATGATAATTGCCTGATTAACATAATCCCATCCAAACAATTTCCACAGGCTGACCAACTCCTCACACCAGGCTGTTTAACCCCTCTGACAGGCTAACACTCCTCGGAACCCAGTTAATGTCCAGTGATGACATCACAGGGCAGAAAAATATGAATATTTGGAGAAAAGAGGCATGTAATTCAAACAAAATTTTTGGAGAGAAAGGATTATATAGTGTTTTCTTACTGTGCATCAGATGTAACATCTGTGTGTATCTGTGTATCAGATTTAACATCTACTCCTAAGAACCTGGCTGGTGATACATTGTAGAACAAAATATATTTATCATCTTCATGTAAAGTTGCATTCAACCCAAAGAAGCTACAGAGGTTGGAGGAGTGATAAAATCAATCAGATGCCACTTTACTGCAGTCAGATGACAGATGATGTATAATTGATTGCTTTGGGATACCACACTGTACACAACTTGCACAATGTCCTATTTTATTAAAAGATAATTGCATGTTTTACCGCCTAAAGCTGCACTTGTCTCACCTCACCCTAATGCTCTAACAAAATTCTAGTGGTGTATGGTCAGCTTTAGACAGACTGGACAACGTATATATCAAAAAAAGCGTAAATCTGTCTTACTTTTCCATTACTAAACTGCAGAGGAGGATAAGGGAGGCATATGGAGGATTATGCTTCACAAGTGCACTTATAGAGCTTATAAAACTTAACAAACCGAAGGACATACATAAAGAGAGACAACTCTCCCACATAATAGAGTGGCTCACTTGCAACCTGGCTCAGTGTTAGGTCCCAGTCTGCTAAACTAAAATTCAACAATCCAATCCAAGAGGTGAGCACATTAATAAGAAATTCAAGAGCCAGTCTGTCCAATCCAGGAGCAGGCAAGATTTTTTTTTCTTTTTTTGGGCCAGCTCCGTTAACAACAACTAGAGAAAATCTCAAAAGTTTGCTGGCAATTGTAATATCTAAGAAGCATTGGCTACCTGGCTCCTGGGATTTGTCCAGCCGTGATCCAAGATGACAAGACTGCACATGGACTTCCAGGTTACAGAGTTTCATTTTTAAAAATCAAATTGTTACAAACAGCGGCAAAAGGTTGTAAAGAACATGGATGCGTTTTACATAGAATGCTTAAAGGAGAACTATGGGGTAAGTGTTTTTCCCCATAGTTCTCATAAGGGTCACGGGAGGACATAAACTAGCATTATCCCGTGACCCAAAGCTCAGTATATCACGAGCTACAGCTCGCGGTATACTCAGACCACAGCAGCCGGGACGGATCCTGACACTACTGTCGAGATCCACCCACCTGCGTGAGTGACAGCTGGCTCTGCCTATCTAGAGTTGTTATTCGTACAAACCCTTGCTTAGAATATATAGAAATGAAAATTACTGATTTAAAAGTTATCTACTGCTATACAGAGATGATCGATTATCCTAAAACTATACAAATCACATAAACCAACTGCAAAATAAGTCATAGCATTCTTTCACTTTTGATCCTTTCAATAAAGAATTCTCATTGAATCTTCTTCAAATGATGAAAAAAAAATCCCACCAAGCCTTAGGCAGAGGCCTTTCTGTCCCAGTTAGGCTCTGCAGATTGGCCTAAACTAGAAAAAGAAAGAAAGGAAAGGCTTGGGAATATTTCTCAGGTATAATACACACTATAGAAGTGTAACAGAAACTAATATTGCAACTGAAGACAAATATTAGTCAAGAAGTGAAATTGAAACAGCCTAAAGTAAAATGAATACACTAAGGCCAAGACTATTAATATATAGCAATGTTTCCTTACCACGGCTTTATTTAATAACATCATGAATAGAACAATAAAGTTCAAAAACGTAAAGTATGCAAAACAAAGGACGGTTTTCACCATTTAAGACACTAAACTGGTCATGGCTGATATCCAAAAGACCACTAATGGGCTTATGTATGAAAAATTGCCTTACAAGAATATTTATCGCTGACTGTAGAAGGCAATCAACTTTCAACCAGCACAGTTGAAAACATTTTTATTGCTTCTATGGACAAAAATAAATGTTCTTGTTAGTAAATGTTTATACATAAAAGTTGAGACATTCCACAGGACTTCACTTACTATAAACCCGACAAATAAGTGAAGTAAACCACCTTTAGCTTTGATTACAGCATGCATTCTCTGTGGCATCGTTTCGTCAAGCTTATGCAATGTCACAACATTTATTTTCCAGAGTTACATTACTTTTTCACTAAGATCTTGTAGTGATGATGGGAGAATCAGACCACTGCATAAAGTTTTCTCTAGGACGTCCCAAAGATTCTCAATGGGGTTAAGGTTTGGACTCTATGGTGGTCAATCCATGTGTGAGAATTATGTCTCTTGCTCCCAGAACCACTCTTTCACAATTTGAACCTGAGGAATCCTGACATTGTCATCTTCGAATATGCGCGATGTGCCATCAGGGCAGAAAAAGTCCATTGATGGAAAAACCTGCTCATTCAGTTTATTCAGGTAGGCAGCTGATTTTTTAGGGACATAACACTGCTGAACCTAGACCTGACCAACTGATGCAATCCCAGATAATAACACTTATACAATGGAAGGCTCTGATTTATTTGTTTAGCTAAATCCAGGTGGTGACTTTTTTTTGGCCAGACAGTGTACATTGAGCTACTTCCTGTTCACATTTCATGTACACTTAAAATAGTTGTGATATACATAAGGCAAATATTTCCCTAGATTTACACAAATCTTAATTTTTCATCATCTGAAGTTCACTCCACAATCTGATATTCCCATTTAACAATCTCCTTTTGATTTCCTCCCAATGCCCTTGACTCAAGTGCTCAGTCTTGGCCCTGCTGTTGATGGTAACTATAAAGAAATACATTGCTGCTTTCACACCATACTTTGCAAAGAAACTCCTAATCACCACCTAAAGAGACTGAAACTTCAAACGGCAGAATTAAGGCACACATATTGCCAGAGCATTTGTACAGTTCCAAACAAACCACCCTGAAGCACACGGCAAATGTCTCACTTTGAATCTAGATCACACACAGCTCCAGCAATCTAATTTCAGACTTAGTTGCTAAATGTGTAACATCAGTCTCAATATTTGAAAGGTTACACAGCACAGCGGGCTTCATCAAAGTGCACTTAACACACTACGTTCCAATGGAGAACTGAATGCCCTCCTCTTCTTCTTCTCCAACACACTCGTACTGGGCAGCACACCAGGGCTATTAAAATTAAATGATTCTGCACACACCTTGGTCAAGAGATATGTCACACGTATACCTAATTACCTGAGACACTCCTGGTACTCCCTCATCCAATAAATATGAGGCTTGACATGAAAATAGATCTCTTCCTCAACAAGCAATCCACCGGCAAGACCATACCAGCCAAAGTGGAGTAGAGCTTTACACAAAATGATTCAACTTAGGAAGGCATTCATATTTAAAAACACCACACAGATATGTTTTTCTGTTTGTTATAAAGGGAACAGCGTCTGTCTCATAGGGTGTACTGTGTAAGCTGTGCTGCTGTAGCTGTTGTGGAACTACAAGTCACAGCATGCCAATACAGGCTAGGACTTTTTCTGAGAGGTGCAAGATTCCAACCTCTTACGTTGAGACAGTAAATAGTACAGGGAATTCCTGTGGATTATTAGTTTGTATCATGAAGTGGTCCAGTGAGCAGCGAACTGAAGGTATTTAATACCGCTGACGAGTACACTCACTTAATTATAAGGCAAGTGTTAAAAATGACAATAGGTTTGGCTGTTCTTGACATGCTTATACGAGTAGCAACCGTCACAGGATGATTCTATTTTACAATGCTGTAACTTTAGGTTGTTCCTCTTTGAGCCCCGGCTCACATCTATGCGATGTGGGAATGAATGGGCAACTGTTAGGTGCGCTGCGGTGCCATTATTTATTAATGGCGCCCCAACATACTTAGCCATTGCGTGTGTGGAGCCATTATTATGTGCTGTGTTGTGATCTTTAAAAAAAAGGGTCCTGCACTTCTTTAGTGCGATTTAGATGTAATAGCCAACATACTGAAATGAATGGGCTGCCTTAACGCAACGCATCAAAAATTGCATGGCACCACACGTGATGCTGAACTGCACAGATGTGAACAAGGTAGCTCATTAGTAACTTATTATCATGTGCTGTGGAGTGATGTGATTTAAAAAGAAAAGGGTCCTGCACTTCTTTAGTGCAACTTAGATGTGGTGGGCAGCCCATTTAGATAAGTAGGCTGCCCTACCGCAACGCAGCATAAATGCATGTTGCTGCAAATGTG
>NW_017306764.1:333815-343420 GCF_000935625.1 Nanorana parkeri | reverse complement strand
CCCTCTAGTCTTGAATTGCATTGTAACTGTATTGTTGATGTTACATAAATCCTGTATAATAATAATAATTCTGCATTTCCATTCCAAAACAGACAAACGGCAGTTGCACAGTGTGCGAATGATATTCCGTATAGGGCACAAGTGATCTTTATGATGCCCCATGCACACTAAATGGTCCTTGGCACCAAAGTGAGTGCATTAGATGGCATCCTCTGCCCATCCAGAAGTCATGCCGTGCCCGGTGCACCAAGCTATGGGCATCCCCAGGGAAGATTTGTTGTTCTAACTGACAGATCCCATCTAGTACTTTTCTCCTTAGACCCTGACACTAAGCATGTGACAACTAAACCCCACCGGACTGATCTCCCATCTGCTGTGGGGAGGGCAGCAGGGACAGCTGAGTAGTTGATGTCGGTGTCACTGGTGACCACACCGTTAGAGCCCCGGTGACCCGGGCTGGATAGACGTGGACTTGGGCTTGTCAGCCCGGTGCGGGGAACTTGCTGAGTGAGGGTTGACACAAGCAGGCTTCTCTTACCTTTGTTGGGTCGGCTCGGTGCCAGCTGCAGCAGTTTTGTCTGTTGATGCTCCTCTTGCAGATCGCGATCCTACTCAGCCCAGGCTCTTTCCCTCTCTCCCTGGCTTGCAATGCGAGAGAGCTGGGGCTGGAGTTGAGTGGCGCGCATGCGCAGTGACACCAGGTGAGGGAGCCTGAGCGCACAGCATCAGTGGAGCCCGGCTGGGAGTCCGGTGCGGAGGAAAGTTTAGTAGGAGCGATGTGTGACACAAGCACAGGGACCCCCACCGGGCAAGGCCTTCTTTTCCCTTTTCTTTCTTTACAACTGGCATGCTATAACTTCAACATCTTCACCCCTTCTGCACACATTTAAAGAAGAACCCTGGGCATTTCAAAAATTTACTCTTGCCATAGTGGCTTTTTGATATCAGCTTTAGTGTGTTAAGTCCTAAATACTGTCCTCTGTTTGGATACTTATTTTTTTGAACTTTATTGTTCATTTTATGATGTTATTAACCACTTGCTGACCGAGATGTTAAACCCCCTTCCAGTGGCGTCACAAGGGGGTGCGGGGGGTGCGGCACCTGGGTGCCACCATTGTAGAGGTGACACCAAAATGACCGACAGTCATTTTGGTGTCACCCCCTCTGAAAAGTCGGGCACTCGGTCATTGACTGAGAGCCTGACAGTGTCAGGAGAGAGGAGGGGATCCTGCCCCGCCGGGTGAACGTCCCCTCCTCTCTCTGCCGGGTGTCCAACACTAAATTGGCCGCGGGCAGGCGTCAATAAGAAGACCGCGAATGCGCGATGACGTCACAGCGGGGTGTCACCCGGTCTCTGCTCCGGGTGTCACCCAGCCTAGGGACGCCCCTGCCGCCTTCCTGTCCAGGCCAAAAATGTAAAAGTACTGCAGCGCTGAATACTGAAAAATCATTATTCAGCGCTGCAGTTCTTTGACATTTATTCCGTCACACAACGCTGTACTGAAATGAATTTTATACCATTTTGTGAGGACAGATAGAGCTTTCTTTTGGTGGTATTTAATCACTACTGGGGGGTTTTATTTTTACTATATAATGAAAAAAGTTACAAAAAGTTCACTACTTTATGTTATAAAACATTTACCATTACCCAAATTTTTGGTAAAATACAAAAGTCGGGGTCACGTGAGGTAAATAGACACCAAACATGTCAAACCTTAAAATTGCGTGCACCCCCGAAAAAGCAAAAAACTACCATGCCTAAAATTGGCCATAGGCGACGCTTTAAAAGCTTTTACCGCCCATCAGTTTAATGTTATCAGTGATTGATGGCCCTAAAATTATTGCTCTCACTCCCACGTTGGAGGCGATATGTAACATGTGTGGTGTAATCATTGTTTTCGCACGTAGGTGCACCCGAAGCGTATTTACGTTTATATGCGCTTGCACACGCGGGAGGGGGGGGGCTTACATTTTTTTGGGTGTTTTTAGATTTTTTTTCATATGAGACTTTTTTTTTACTTGTTTTTTTCTTTCACACTTAAAACAGGTCCTCTTTATGCTATCACATAGGGGGATAACAATCCCCCTATGTGATAGATAATATACAGTGACAGGTCCTCTTTATGACCCCTAATGCCACCTAAGGACCCCCAAAGAAGCTGTTAAAGCAGAGATCTGCTTCACCAGCTTCTTGTCTGGCTAGCAGCCAGAGAAATGACAGCTAAAGGCGGAAGTGATGTAATAAATATTGCTTCCGCCTTTACAGAGAGAGAAGAAGGAGAGATCAGCGGTGGGGGAATGCTGATCTCGCCTCCTTCTCAGCATGGGCAGCTGCTGTGGTGGCCCCAGGCCCGGAGGGGGGAAAGTGGATCCGGGGATAACCGACTAAGGTGGGGGGGGCAGCTATGGAGGGGGAGCTCGGCAATAGAGGGGGGCCGCACACTACATGTAGTCATACAAGCGATCGGCCGGCTATAGAGCCGGCTGAACGCCTGTATGTGACAGTCTGTACCAACTGTTTAGATTCCCAGCGAGTTTCTGCTTGCGCGTGCACGCTAGGGGGCGCGCGCAAGCAGAAAAAAAAATCACATACATGTACGTCCACCCGCTGGGAGAATCTGCTGTCCACCCGTGTTTTTACAATGAGCGGACGGCAACTGGTTAAAGAATAACACAAAATGAACCCATGTGGTGGGGCTGCAAGGGTTAAATGCTCATTTTGGTCTAGGGCGGGGGTGAACTCCGGCCCTCCACCTGTTGTGGAACTACAAGTCTCATGAGGCATTGCAAGACTGAGAGTTACAGGCATGACTCCCAGAGGCAGAGGCATGTTGGGATTTGTAGTTAAAGCACAGCTGGAGGGCCAGAGCTGCCCACCCCTGATCTAGGGGCTAAAATAAAAAAAGATATACTCACCTGACCCTCAGTCCCACCTGGCCAATAGACCGGTAGCCTCTTCTCCCCTGGGCTGCGGTGGTATAAGAACCCATGATGCCAGCATGTCTATGGCAGTCCATTGACTTCCAGTAGACTTGAGGATGTCAAGGGACATTCCACAGCCAGAGCGGAGGCGGAGAGAGGTGAACACTCACTGCCACGGCAAGTAGGATTGGGTGTGTATTCCGGCCCCTAGACCGAAACAAGCACTTAACTCTTGCACTGCAGGGGTAGCTCCTCTGCAAAGGGTTCATTTTCAAAATGCCCAGAGTTCTTCTTTAATACACCTACATTAACCTCCTTGGCGGTATTCCCGAGTGTGGCTCGGGGTTAATTTTCAGTACCATAAGCAGTAACCCCGAGCCACACTCGGGATTACAGCGTAGCGTCTCTTACCGTGTCCAAGATCCCCGCTGTGTCCTCCGTCTTCCGGGTTTGGTCCTTTGCGAGCATTCGAGTCACAGGGGGGCGGAACCTGCGGGGATTTAAAAAGTTAAAAAAAGCACCCCCCCTGCTGCTTCAGGAGGTAAAAAGGCTAGGTACACCCCTGATTTGAACATTGACAGATCCAGGCAAACAAAATGCCGGATTGCACTACAGTCATCTCATCTTTAACCATTTCACTGCTGCCACTTAAAGGTTTACAGCAGCAGGGGCCAGAAAACGGGCTCCCAGTTGCTATATCAGCCTGGAGTTTGTTTATCTGTGTAAATCCGAATGTCAGCTTTCTATTGGAAATGGCCCTGGAAGATGCTCGTCAGGCCTAAAATGTGCAAAACCGGTTCTAACAGCAAAAGGTCCTATTGAACTCACTTGATGTATTACTTTAATGCAGTCGGGCTTTATATACAATAATAATAATAACGATGCTCCTTTTATTTATTTTTTTAGCTGCTAAGTGCTGTATCAAGGGAAAAAAAGAACCCGGTTGTGGCAGCACTTAGGAGAGTTGAACCGATGCTCACACACAACACTGCTCCTTACAAAACTGATGAGGAAGCAAGGATGAGGATTGCACAATCAGAAATGCCAATGGCAGACTATATGGTTCTTTAGAGGAGAACTATGAGGTGAGTGCTTTCCACTCACCTCATAGTTCTAAGCCGACCTGTGACAATGAGACTGTCACAGGTCGGCTCAGTAGATCGCGAGGTGAGCGAACACATACCGACGTTCGCTCACCTCTCGATCCTGTCATGGCTCTCTGCCGTGACAGGGGGAGGGGCTGGATTCCCCTCTCCCCGCTCCGATCTGCCAGCGCTGACTGGTGGAACGGACGGGGAGGGGGCGGGTACAGCTGGCTCTGCCTCTAGATAGGCTGAGCCAGCTGTCACTCACGCAGCAGGGGCGGATCCCGTCATCTACGTCGGGATCCGCTCCGGCTGCGGCGTCTCAGTATACCGCGAGCTGTAGCTGGCGGTATACTGAGCCTAGGGTGATGGGAGGACGCTAGTTTGTGTCCTCCCGTTACCCTAAGGAGAACTATGGGGAAAAACACTGACCCCATAGTTCTCCTTTAAGGAAAGATTTCCTTTAAATGTAAGTAGTAACTCCAGACTTAGAGCCCAATGGGCCTGGAACTGATGTCAGGAAAGTGTCATGTCGGGGGAAGGGGGTTTATGCATATCACTGAGGAAACGGAATATGGGAAATAGGTTAGGAAAGCAAATTGGTTTAATTCTGCTTTAGCATTCCAGGGACCCTAATAAATACTTATACGAGGTGAGGCCAATACGTTCTTACCCTCACTATGATCTAGATGTGCTAGGGATCTGACATTTTGAAGGTTTATAGATGTCGCCGCAATCACGTGTAAAATGTGTGCAGCCGGTCCGTCCTCCCCTCCCCTACCTCTCTCCTCTGGTTCCGTCCTCCCCCCGGCCGCCAAGTCTCTCCTCACTGGCCGCCGATGCGGGGAGCAAAGCGGCAGGGTTAAAACTAACCCTGCGGCTCCGTGTACACAGTGAGAGGGGAGAGCAGTGCTCTTCCCATCTCAGCTGTCACAGGAGTTCCAGCACAGTGCTGTGCTAGAACTCCTGAATTGGAGGTGACAGGGTCAATAAAGAGAACCTGTCACCTCTAAAGGCTATCACACAGGGGCTTGTTAGCTGGCTTCTGTGTGATAGCAATAAAGTTAAGTGGAAAAAAAATTAAAATATTAAAAAAATAATAAGAAATAATAATTAAATAAAATAAAAAGCTGATTAAAAAGTAATAAGAAAAAAATTATTAAAAAAATAAGAAAACAATTATAAAAAATACATAAACAATAGTTGGTGGGCGGGCGAGGGGGGCGCATTGCGGATCCTGGCCTTGGGGCAGGAGGGAGAGTAAATCCGGCCCTCGTAATATGCATGCCAATTTTAGGTAGGTCGTGGTGAATTATAGTTAGAGCCAAGAGAAAAAGAGTAGGTGTCATGCCGGACAAAGTTTAATACCAAGCCGTGATTAGGTTCCTCCATCTTCAAGGGAAATCTGCCCAAATAATCCATGAAGAGATGTCAGCTGTGTATGGAGAGGATTGTCCATCATATGAGACTGGCAAATGATGGAAGAGAGAATTCAAGTGTGGTCGCACAAATATACAGGATGACCCAACGAAAGGTCGTCCATCAACTGCCACAGAACCAGGTGTGGTGGGTATTGAATCTATATTGTAGAATAAGAAAAGTTTTTAGGCTGCTGGCGGTCAGCAAAGAAAACCTAAAACTGTCCCTCGAAAGCAGGGACAGCTGGACTGAAGCCATCTACAGTTCTACGCGTGAATGTAATTCATTATGACTGAAATAGAAATACATTAGTTGACTCCGCTAATTAATCATCAGCATTCTTTTAATACCTTTCCAGTCACAAGGAAAATTATTGTAAGTCACATAACGGTTACTACAACCCAGACATGCTGCACACAGCTAGAATAGGATTGTCAGCAAATGCCTTTATTTTATTGACAGGATCTTGCTGCTCTAGGGCTGCATTATATAGAGAGCTGATGTCCACCCAGTGGGATACATTTTCATCATAGGCTGCACGGATTGAATTAACCTATATTATTTTTAGCGCTGCATATTAATTGATGATTACTGGTGGGTAAGGATTCATCAGTCTGAAGTGCAATATTGTTGGCACAAAATCTTTATTTGAAATTAATTTTTTTAAATAACAAAATGACGGTATTTACCTTACGAGCTGAGTCTCGATAATCAAAAAAGCAAACATTTAAAAAAAAAGGGCCCCTGGATCTTTTATCTATAATATTGCTAGCACAGCATATAAGCACATTCATGCAGATCTACCTGCCAAACTGATCCCCTCCAGTGCCGTGCTCCTCCCCCGCCAATGCTTCCATCTTCATCCTGGATTCTGGATCTTGAGTCTTCGGTCACTTGATTGGCTGGGCCTTGATGGCGTAACTCCTGCACATGCACACAGGAATTACTTCATCTTGGCATGCCAGGTGCAGTGCCCAGGGTGCAGGAAACAAAGAATAAAAGAATTGCCGAATGGCAGCAAGAAGCCTGTATGGCAGAAGAGACTTACACAGTTTCTTCTGTCATAAAAAGTCTTCCCATCCACAGTTTGTTTTTCCTTACTTCCACTTTAAATTAAAAGTACAAAGGGTTTAGTTTAGGTCTGTTCTTCTATGTTTATATTTTTTTTTTTTAAAGGATGTTTTATTTTGTATTTGTACCATTTGTAAGCAATCTGTGTGTTACAAATAAAAATAAAATACTTTAAAAAAATGTAATGCAGCAAATGGGTCTTCTAAAGAGAGCAGAGCAGAGCAGAAGCTGTCCACTTTCAGACTGTCCCTCTCTAAATGAAACCTTATAGGAAGTTGTCTGAAGAAAGAGAAAGGGAAGGGGGTGAGTAACTACTCTGACTCATTAAGTTATGTGTGTAAATTTAGGGTTAAAGTTTATTTCCACTTTTGCAGACAAATTTGAGAAAACCCCTCTATATGTTTGTTTAGCGATCCTATTCACACAGCATGCTTGACAATACTTTTTAAAATATATTTGTTACATTATAGATATGTCTATGTAACAGGCCTTTGGCACTTCTTTGTTTGATTTCAAAGTGCCAGGAAACTCTGACTGTCCCTATGGAAAGCCTAGGGACGATCTGAGATTCCTCCTATTAACATACAATGCTTCTACATCTTTAACCCTTTGTTAGGACAGATGGTGCTCAAATCTAGTTTACAGCTGATAATGAGATCTTCCAGCACAGAACAGACAGGGTTAATCGGGTTAAAGGGTAATTTTCCACTCTCCACTGAGGGAAATTCAGTTTAGAGAAAAACTTTTGTTTCAGGAAATATATAAGCAGCAATTTTTAGATATTATTTTCAAGTTATGCTATGTGATTTGGAACATGTAGCAAATATAAAACAGATGTTATACCAATTTTGCTGCAAAATTGGAAATATACTTTAAGCTATTAAGCTCTTTCACACACAGGCTTCTTATAGTAAACGAGATAAGGATAATCTGGAAGACATGAAAAAGGGACTAGAGCTCCATCTGTTGCCTGAAAAGGAGAATACAACATTTTACAAAGCAACATTCCATATCTAAAAAAATATATATATATTTAAAAAAAATAAAGATATAAATATTTTTCAGTCTTAAACATATTATATCAAGAAAATACGTACAAACAAATATAAACATTCCCTTTAAACATGTTAATGAGCACTGCTGGAGCTGCTGGATCTAAGCCTGTGATGCGTAAGGCTGTATCTAGGGACCCTACATTGACTTACATCACATGCTTACTAAAATGGATCACCACATACATCTTTGTCATTTCAGTCTTTCTCGTAGGAATATTTTTGCTGATGGTAACGAAATCTTAAAGATGAAAAGGTACTTTTATCATCATCAACATCATCATCACCATTATCATCATGTGTAAAATAAATCAAATTGAGAAGATTTAATGAACCTTATCGTATTTTTTCTTTCTTTACGTGTCTGCAGATTCGTCTCATCTGCAAAGAATGATACTACCTAATGACGGTCATTTACCAGACTGATAGAAATACATGTATGAACTCAGGACATCAAATTGCCATGAAGGGACTTGACTGAAGAATAATGTTAGTGTAACATGCCTCAGATTAGAAAAAAAGAACAGATACGTAAAATGACTACAGACAATAACCTGAATGAAGAGTTAAAAAGAAGAAGTTCCTTTGAAACTGAAAAAACAGGAACTTAATAAAACAATGTGAACTTGTACTTTAGATATAACTGTCATAAAATAAAAGACAGGTCACAAGGGCATAGTACACTGCTGAAACAGGAAAAGAGACACCTTTGTGACATCATTCCCTCGCTCTCTTAAAGGAGAATTATGGGGCAACCTTTTTTGCCCGTAGTTCTCCTCAGGGTCACAGGAGGACATATACTGTGCTCTCCGGTGACCCAAAACTCAGTATATAGCGGGATATTCCCAGCTATATGCTGGAGCGCCGCAGCCGGGACGGATCCCGACAACACTGTTGAGATCCACATTGCTGACTGATTGACAGCCGGCTCTGCCTAACTAGAGTTATGGGGATGATGTTTTTCATTCACCCCATAATTCTCCTTTAAAGAGCGTTTTTGATTAAAATATTATGCTCGGATGATTATTAGCACTTGTACATGATGGAGAAAATCCTGACTTCAAACAAACTATATGTAAGTCATGTGGGAATATTATGGGCACCATGACAATAGCCAAACATTGTGGCAAGTACATGCTTTCTAATACAATGTGTGGACATAGCTACTGAAAAATTATTTTCCATATGTTTGAGTCTCTGGAAAAGTGAACATCCCATTATTTTAGGGACCTTGGTGCTACCCTTTCTTCTTCGCTCTGTCTTCACTGCTGTCCTACATCTCCCCCTTTTCTTCTCCCTTCCCTACTCTCCTTTATATTAATGATTACTAATGTCATTGACCCGAGAATGTGGGAGACTTTTGCTCACGCCTGTTCTTATATTTCCAGAGTATATAGAAAATATTGCTTTACCCTAGTAGAATATGTTTAATTGTACATCTACATTTGTAAGTCTGGATGTGGAAAATACTTGTTGTATAAATAATACGCACTTTAGCATGATGTAGTTCTGAGAAAAATATGCAAACAGCCAAAAATACACAATTTTCAACATTTGCAAGACATATAAATGTCCAATTGAGTGTTGTTTTAATTCTTAGTAAACAGATGGGGTGTTGTTTCCGGACTGAATTGGCTACATTGATTAGAGACGAGATATACTTCATATAATGGTGCTTGAAATTTACACAAAGGGTATCTATATTTCTTTATATGTACAAATGTGTGTCATGTATGCCACCACAGTGCTGGTAACTGTTTGAACTGATGAATTATGGAAATGTTTCTGGAATATGCTGGTGAATCGTATACACTTTGTACTATACAATTTGTCTGATTTCTATGGCATCACAAACACACAAATCAAAAGATAAAAACTGTCCAAATTGTGTGATACAATTATAAGAGATGGATGTCCTGCCTGCTCTCACATCCATCTCACATCTATGCATAATGCCTAGTGCCAAAGAAATCTAATACATTTTGACTGATTGTCAACGTCCTCCAACATACTCTACCAACATAACAATGTAGCAATAGGATATATATTAATATAT
>NW_017306764.1:224901-333509 GCF_000935625.1 Nanorana parkeri | reverse complement strand
TATATATATATATATTAAAAATTATATAAATTAATTTATATTTATCTATTTTTAAATAAAGGACATTGTATATAATATACCTATTTAATACTCCATCAGAATAACACAAAAATATGATTTAATGATGTAAAAAAAATAATTACATTTTTTTTAATGAATTATGACTGAGTCAAATATCTTTTTATTTCTTTCAATATTCATCATGTTGTGGTGTTGATACAGTTTTATATTACGGAGCTAATTGTACAAAACAAAGAGCATTATGCAGATTGCAGTAACCCATAACAACCATTCAGAATTCACTTGCACATTGCCACTGACCTGAATTAGCTTGTGGCTGCACATTGCACATCATTCCTGAACAGTCTTCTTAAATGAGCCGAATCTCTCATAATTTATGTATTTTTTAGAGTGTTCTGAAAATGTAATTCCTAAAACTGTCCTTTAAAAATACTTTTCCATTAAATGTTAGTGCTGATTCATGAAACTAGAGAATATATACCAGTAAAAACACTGGTATATAAAAAATATATCATGAATTTAATAGATTTAAGCCAAGGTTATTCTGGAGGGTTATGAGGAGCGAGAGTTGCTGATTCATTGTATTTTTACATGCAGGATTAGTGATGTTCATTTTACTTGTAGCATTGCATGTCATTTCCAGACCTGAGTGTCTTCTAGTGACTGCAGGCGATCACCCAGTGGAGCTTTGATTTAAACTGGAAGTGACATGGTTGCGTGAATGTGAGTTTGTAATTCTGCAAGTAAATGACAAAGATTCACCTGTAAAGTCTGCATTCCGAGCTCTTAAATCACAATGTTTAAATCTTCAGCAAAGTCTGAATTAATAAGCTGCTGGGATGCAAAAGATAAAACCATTTTTCCTACTTGCTGTGTGCGCGGCTTGTTTGGACAGTTCTGCACTTAACACAGGATTGAATATAACAGTGCAAAATACTTCAAACATTTTATCCATCCTCTGTACCTATTACATTCGGTGTATTCTATGCTGAAGAAATGTAAGAGAAATCCTGTGCTTGAAGAAGACAATAGCTGTAATTTCTTATACCTTTTGACAATGCCAACTGTCCGGCTATCTCTGCCTTCAGCACATTTAGAATCACTGACCTGAACACATACACAGCTATTGAATTCAGATGAGGGTGTCCTGTGCTGCATGCTTCTTCTGAGTCAGAAGTGTTGAAACCAGAGGATTGTTATGACAGCCAGACAACTAGCATATTCAGAAGAGGTGAGTAGTGGCCGTTCCCTATTTTAGTCACCGTGGATGTCAACTTACCGAACAGATTATTTTTGGTTAGAACCTAGCAATTGTTCCAGCTCATACTACACCCCTTATAAAAGCTTCAGTGTAAGACTTATATACCTCATTACATGTTATGGTAATGAATGCTCCAATGTTCAGAAATGACTCCCAAGGTACTTAGCTATATTAACACATGTAAACTGGCATAATTTCGTGTCTCTCATGTAGGTGGCTTACTAGGCTTAGCATATTTTTCTGTTACATAGTAAAATAGCCCAAACACAAATTGTGTGGAGTCTCATTTTTTTTAGATGATGTCGGTATTTGAAATGCAATTACTTGAACTGTGTCAGCCATCAAATGATGCAGAAAGTTTGGAGTTTAATAGATACTCTTTTATTGTCTAAAATTTATGTGGACCTGTGTCCAGACTATGGACACATTTTTAACAAGCAGTAAAACAGCTTTATACAAGCCATCCCCGAAGATACAATTTAAAATTTAGGCACCTCCTGCAATAGGAATTTCATTTTGATGTGACACTCTCTAAGGGTTAACTACTTGTAACGGGATACAGACACTGCAGCATTTCTTATCAGAACACTAGGATTTCACCAAGTGGTTGTAATGAAGACAGATCATCCTATTCATCAATCAGTCTGGAAAGGACATAGTGAAACAAACTATTTCTTCAGAACAGAGAAAAGTAGGTACCTTCCTTAGGTTTCGTGAATGTAGAAACGGTCACTGGCACGCCAGCTTAATTTTAGTCAATATTTATTGACCTCTGTAGTGTCACATCATAGCAACGTTTTGGAACTGCTTGGTCCCTTCTTCAGGCAAACAAAGGTCCCTTCTTCAGGCTTTTTGTTGCCTGAAGAAGGGATCAAGCTGTTCCGAAACTATGATATGCTATGATATGACCCTACAGATAAATATTAACAGAAATTAAGCTGGAGTGCGAGTGACCTTTTCTACATTTACGTTGATTTGTGGAGGCATCTGCTGTCTCTTGGGCACCGACCCGATACTTAAGGGTTCTGTCCGGTGAGGTGTGCGGTGGCTTCCACTATAACATTCCTTAAGTTTCATTCTAAGGCATTATACTATTCTGAAAATGGTTCTGAAACACACATTTATACACAAGGTTGCAAAGAGAAGAAAACTAATACAACCATTAATTAAATACATCTTACATTTTCTTGTTAAGATTGCTGAAACACTTTAAATTGCATGTTGAATTTGGTGGTTGGTGTATTCAGTAGGTAAATTCAGATTAACAGAGGTTAAATTAAATACCACAAACTTGAATCTTCCTACTCAGGTTTGTGAGATAAAAATATCCCTAGATAATGCTATTTTAGCAGACTGTTTATGATTACCTACTGCTTGCTCAACAAAATTGAACATGGAGCTTAAAGACTTACTTTAGGTGCGTGCCATGTTCAGTAGAAAAGTTTGTGATTAGTCATTATATTGAAACAATTTAGGTTTATTGGGTGAAGGAGACATTTGTCATGCCACACGGCATGAGGCACAGCAGTGGGTACCTATTTCATCTTAAGTGAGAGAAGATCTTGACTATTCCATCTGCAACCATTCTTCTGACATAAATGTTACCAACAAAACCCAATACTTATGCACACTTTAAAAATAATGCACCTTCAATAAATACTAACCATTTTATCCATTAACAACTATGCAACATTGCACAGCATGTTGAGATTAGGGAATAAGGTTGGGGGTGGCACACATGACCCACCTTGCTTAGGTTCTGCCATTTCCATCACATTCACTTGCTGCCTCATAACTAGTTACCCTACCAACACTGCACTTAGCACTGACTAGGGTGCCCCCAAGCTCTATATGAGCCTCACTTTCTAAGGGATCTATATGGCCAAGAAAATGTAGTTCTAAACCCAAGAGAAAAAGGATACTACTCTCAGAGCCCTCTCAAAGTCCTCTATATAGAGTCTTCTAAGGGGCTGATTTACTAAAGCCAAATAAGCTGTTTACTTTGCAAGGGAGTTTGTACTTTGCAGAAGATGTTTCTCTTAGCTTAGTCAATGTGGTGAAATTTCACTTTGCAAAGAATACCCAATCACAGAAGCTTAAAAAATAGTATTTTTATTTGCACACAATTGGATGATGAAAGTGAGCAGAAGTTCACCTCATTCACTAAACTAAAGAGAAATTTCCAATTAAAGTGCAAATTCCATTGCAAAGTAAACAGCCTATATGTTCCTTTAGTAAATCAATCTCTCAGTGTCTCTTGTATGCCATCCATGATGGGTTAGTCCTATTCTCTATTTGCCCATAGAGAAGTAGTCCTTGCCCAAGGAGAAAATGGATACATCATTTAAAGTCCTCTCAAGCAATAATGTCTTTGAGACAGGCCCTGATGCTTGCTATAGAAGTTGGGGGTGTCTCTTTCTCTGCTGCTGCAATGGGAGGCATTGTAAAGCATTTGAAAAGCTTCTGATGTAGATTTTTTTATTATGGAGTCAACTGTTAACACGGGTAAAGGTGAAGGGTCAAGTGATGTCTGCATCAGGCTTGTGATTTGCGATGGGGTGGGATGGGGGGACGCGGTCTACACAGAGATGTTAATAGACACACTAACTGTATTAACATTTTAGTGAAGCTTGATAGCTTATGTGCTGTGCTGATAATTCTTTCTTTAAGCCTACCAGGAGCAGTGATAAACTTCATCTTGCATATATCAATTTAATATCATGGATAACAGAAGTATGTTGGTAATTGTGTTGCCTTTTAATTTTCCCACATGCTAATTCAACACTTTATACTATAAAAGGGAGAAAACATGTCTGGTGAAATGCAGTGAAATACAAGCAACATGCAAAAGTCAGACGCCTGAAATCTCTTCATGAATAGGCCCTATAGGCACTGCTTGCAGGTATTCTTAGTTTCTCCTTATCCATCTGCAGAATTACAATAGATGTAAACCCTAATTGAAAAACTGCTATCAGATAGATATTTATGGTAGAAGAGGCTCTGTATGCCACCTCTGCCATAAAATTGCCTGCTACCATATCTGTAAAAATTAAGTCAAGGCAACTGGACTTGCTGTATTTTTCTTGAAGACGTTTCTCTGGTCATCCAACCAGCTTTCTCAATTCAGAATGACTTGCCTGCTATCAGTTTTTCATTACTTGCACACTGACCGCTGTGCATGCGCAGCTTGGTGTACAACCCCATTATCTGTAATTAAGGGGTGCCAGGATTAGTGAACTTCTGAGTGCATGTGCAGGAGTAAAGTCATCCCGGCCTGGCCAGTCAAAATGGCTGAAGACTCATGAACAAGATGGGAAGCAGATGAAAGGGCCAACAACTCAGAAATGAGGGAGAATGTGGATGTTGCGGCACCAGAGAGAGACATTTTAGAAGGTCAGTGTGCCTTAATGTGCAAATATGCTACCTATAGCAGCTCATTTTGGCAAAAGCTCTAGGTAGGCTGAAACCCCTTTACATCCACCTCAAAGGGGACCTATCAGGCAAAACTGTCAAATCTGTAATTACTACAATCAAAGTAAATACCCGTTAAAAAAAGTAAATAGGAGCAAAAAAGTTTTTAAACTGTTAAAAACTTAAGTATGATTACAGAATTTGCCTTGAAATAAAAAAGGTATACACAAATTTAGTTTCTGTTATCCTGTTCTAGCTTGTTTCAGTAATTATTAAAACTTTTAAATTGAATTGATGAGACCATTATTTAAATGGTTGCAATATTTTAGATTTTACTGCAGATCATAGACTTGTTCTGTGATCTGCTGGTAACTTCAGCTAAATCAAACCTATAGAACTTTTCATAAAGATTCTTCCCTATTTAACCCCTGATTGATTCATTGCTAACCTTATTTAGCCCTCCTTTCTTGTCTCTCCTTTTCTTCAATTTGTTTTTACTATTTATTTTACATCTTGTCTTATGCAAATTGTTTTACATTTTCATTCATTTATTTTATTTGTCATTTTATAAATAGATTGGCCTTGATTTGTTCCAATCACATCATTTACGTGCTGTAATAAATGGGACAAATCTCAGTATAAAATGTGTTCTTTTGGATCTACAGTAACACTAGCTGTTTAAAAGTATAACTGGTCAGAACTGGAAAAAGTGGTCTATTTTTTACTTCTGGGAGAAATGGAAATAATATATTTCTCCAAGGCAAAATTCCTGTTACAGCGGAGCTGCCCTGCATGGCACATTTGAAGTGCTGAACAATATTTTATAAATGTACTGATGCTGCTGTGCCATTAAGTCTCATCCCCTTTTACTGATGTATCATAGCAGGTGAAAAGTGCCACCCCACTGCAACTGATATATGGGGCATGTGCGGTAACTGGTAACCCTACCTTCTTTTTGTAGGAATTGCAATTTATATACAGTATCTGTCATATAACACACCTAACACTCTAAACAAGCAGAGACTTCTTTTGGCCATTACCACTCTGAGAAGTGTCATGGGAGAGTTGTTAGCGTCTGAATGTCTCTAAGTGACTGCAGAGACTATAAAAAGACTTTATATTTATAAAGATATACTGTTAGAAACAGCGAAACAACTATGAAAAGATTGATAATGTCATACACATATATTGTTGAAATAATGACATCAGCAGCTCCATGCTGAACAAGGTGTTGTCTTACTGGTTTGTTAAATATCAGTCTTGTCATTGCCCTGCACCATGACATTATGCTGGGCCTATCATGTATGTCTTGTGCTTATTAGAAAACGATTATACATAATGCAATCAGTAAACAACAAAAATTAATCCATGATAAAGAAAAAATAAGTGCACCTAAATATATATATATATTGAAGGGACATTTTCTGTCTACTGAAATGTTAACCATTTGTGGCCATAATAAAATCATTTGGACTTGCAGGACAGTTGTTTGGTGCTTTTTTTTTGTTTTGCGTATGGCTATATAAAGGGTTCAAAGTTGGTAGGTCTTATTTTTGGGGTAGGTCTTATTTTTTTAATTTTTTTTATGTATAACAACCCAAAGTGAATGCAAATCCAAATTAAATAATCCAAAATGGCAAAGTTAAGAATAGGGTGATCAGGGGTGCCATACCTTTCCAAGAGCAAATTGGTTAACCAGAATGAGCGAAGCGCGCTTTCACTATGGATTCCTCACCGGCGGAGTGCATCTGGTATCACTCCGCCTGTGACAGGAGCCGGCGCTATAGAGGAAGCATCGGCTTATGCGGCTCTGCTCCCTCCGCTGCCGCATCGCTTCCTCTAGCGCTGGCTTCGTTGGCACCGCTGACTCTCTCCTGCCACTCCCGCGGCTCTTCAAGTTCCCCCTTATGCCACCACCGCCCTGGGAATTGTCACAACTAGGTCTTATTTTCAGGGTAGGTCTTATATTTTAGCAATTCCCCAAAAAAGTACTAGGTCTTAAATTCAGGGTAGGTCTTATTTTCGGGGAAACAGGCTATAGAACTGTTTCTTATTGCTAAAGGATCAATGTACAGCGACTCACTTCTACTTTTCTTAGGAAAAAGAACATGACAACTAGGCAACTAGCATTTTTGAAGAGCTTCTGCATTTTTATCTGTACAGGTTTTCTTTGATCAATAGTGGGCATACCTAGTAAGCAATTGTAAGAGAAGTTGGGATTTACAGCTATAGGGATGCATGGACTGCATTTTTTTTAGTGATGCTACTTTTTATATGCTCCGGACATGCTCAAACTTTCAGTGCACTAAGCACTAGTAACTGGTTATTTTTTCATGTTTCATGATAGGTTCTCTTTAAAGTGATATTAAACCCTCACAAGTAAAATGCATATTTTACTGCAGACTTCAGGACTTACAATCAGTGTGTGCCTTTTGTTTCAGTGCTGTGGCTGATTTTGTTTCCTCATTTGAAAATGCTCTCTCTCCTGGTATGGGTTTCAGGTGTCTCCTGCCCCTGACAGGGTTCCACTGGAGGCACCCTTGCGTGCATGCTCCCACTGGCACTAGAGACAACCTTTGCCTTCTCCTGCCTACAACCACAGGACGTAAGGCAACGCTTCTCCCTTCCCTGCACCTCCCTTGTCTAAGCAAGTGATTGACCACACAGTTTGAGTCTGTGCTGTCCCTAGTACAGGCTTTATGTGATGTAATCAGGGTGTGAGCTCCCCTATCTGGAAGTTCAGAGAAGGCTTTGGGACCTGGACTGGGCAACATTGAAAAAACAAAATTGTAAGTATATTTATACACAGAGAAACTAAACTATTTACTGAAGATTGTTCTGTACTGCATTCGAGTAGAAAACCTGCAACCTTTAGTACTACTTTAAGCAAACAGAAGACTTTTTGGTTGCTGTACTTCTTGCATAGCAGTAATTGATCTATGTGCTACTTTATTGTATATTTGTTTCTGAGCACTAGATTCTTGATCAGGTTTATTCACAACTCATTTGTTCACATAAAGTTTGTTATATATTGCTACCTGATACCATAAATATTTTTTAAGGATCCTCTCCAGTAACTAACACAATAACTCTAAGAGAAGAGATTTTAAACTAATTTAAAAAGCACCAAGAAGGATTCAAGAAACTTAGAAAATTGACTCCAAACAGACTATAATATCATAGAAGAACAAAGATGAATAGAAAACAATCCAACGTTCTATTAAAGAAAGCAAACAAAGGAAGACAAATGGAATCATTGCTTCCAAAAGACAGAAACGCTCTAATTCATCACCCAGACCTCCTGGGTATATAACAACTAAAGTGTAAATTCCAAAGGTTCCCTTTTTGCTGCAAGAATAAATCCTTTATGAAAGTTGTTTGACCTTAAAGTGCTTGCTGCGTGGTCATATTGTTTGTTGTGAGGATCTATTTTTGTGATTGATGGCTGAAAAGCTGTAGGTTTTTTTTTTTAATAAAAGGAAAGCTTTCAGTAGGCATACATTTTTTAAAGTCAAACAGTATATTTCAAGGTGAAGATCTGAAGAACTAGCAATGCCCTGTTTTTTACCTGTGCTCTGCATAATTACTAGTAGTCTTTCTGTATAGTAATGTTGGAAAAGGGGCAGTGCAGGAATGACAAACACCAAATCCTATCTACGTCCTACATTTGTTCATTGAGAAGGGGTTTTGGAGTTGTTTACACAACCTCTGCACCTACTGAAATATATTCCTAAGAACAGGGTTTCTCACCTTTCAGAGAAAAGTAGGTACATGCTATGTCAGCTTCCAAAATGTACACATGCACATCATTACACTTACATTACCCCCTCTAATCACTAAGTTCTTCTTCAACATGTGTCAGGAGGAAAAAATAACTGAACATTTAGATTTTTGTGCGGATGGAGCTACAAACAGTCATTCTATATTTTGGATCCCCACTGAGTCGATTTCCTGTCACTTCCAGTGCTAAACCTAAGAACACATACTTCAGTAAAAACTAATTTAGCTCTCCACTTCTTGGGGTGGTGTGTATTGACATCCTAAGTATTTTAGCAGGCTAACATCTCAGGGCTTGGTTTTTAGTGTATGGTGGAGAGAAAAATTAGTTGGGTGCCAGTCACTTTAAGCCATCTACCATTTATTACTGAACATAGTTCTAGGAGAATTTTAGGGGTGCAGGATACCCAAAAAGGTAGAAGCAAAACATGCCTACACAAGTTGCATTTTTAAAACCTCAATCACTGTAGCTGGTATATGCCTGGTTGATAGTAGATTAGTCCTTTAAGAGCATTCAAATCAGTCCAATGACACTGTAAAGTCAGTCGCGGAATAGATCTATGACCCTGTAAGTAGTCACAGTCTTTATTGAGTTGTAATGGATCCTTCTCTTTCCTTTAATACATCTTAGGCCCTTGACCCCTTAAGAGAAGCACCTTGACTGATAGGCAGTAAAATCCTTCTTGCAATATCCAACAGTAACTGCCTAACTTCTCTGAGACACCTTTCAGCATAGAAGATTCCTTTGTGGATGCTTCATCCAGGCAGCCATTCTTCTACCCAACTGGGCAAGTGAAATCCCTGGGCCTTTAGCACAATCCCCTGACAGCATAAGGACACAGAAAAGAAAGAACACTCTGTAAAGTTGCCCGCCCAGCTTCCTGGTAAGAAAGCCAGTCAGCCTCAGGAAGTAAAGCTGGTGTTCTTTCAATAGAACACTTACTTCCCAGGCAATCAGTAAGCCGGGCGGCGGGTCATGATACGCCGCCTGGCTTCTTGATAATTGGGGCACACAGAGCCGGTATCAGCGAGTACCGGAAACAAAATATTTGTACACGTAACCAAATAATTGGTATCGGTGCATCCCTAATAATGATACAAAATGTTAATTTTACCGTTGGGTGGTCACCACAACTTGGTGAAAGGTTGAAAGGTAGAAAGGTTGAGAACCACTGCTCTAGAGTGCAATGCCACTTTTGCTGAAAAAAACGATTGTTTTTTTATTTTAGATGTAAGCATTGCAAGGATTTTTAGTAGGGCTGTGCAAATTAACGATTAATTTCTGGATTAATCGTTAATCTTTTTGATCGATTAATTTTTTTTTGAAACTTGTTCTGCACGAGTGCCAGCCAAGGCATTGGCCTATACACATACAGCACAGCAATGAAGTCATAAAATGAACTAGGATCACACTAATCCAGCGCGTTATTATTCTGAGTTGCCCCACTCAATAGGCGGCCATATTGAGTGGGGCACGTGAGATTAATAACGTGCTGGATTAGTGTGATCCTAGTTCATTTTATTACTTCATTGCTGTGCTGTATGTGTATAGCCCAATGTAGTTGGATCTGTATGTGCATTATAATGAATCAAAATTAATTGATTAATCGATTTAAAAAATTTTGATTAATCGAACACGAAAATTTTAACCATTACCAGCCCTAATTTTTAGCAAACTTAATTTGCAGACTTCTACCTGCTGCTGTTTGCTGGAAACTCTTACCTGCATTCAATTTACTCTGTGCTGAGTGGGAGGTTCTACCTGCTACATGAAGTGTACAAAATGTCCCCAGTTGCCAGGAAGAAACAATAACTTTCTGTCAATTGTAGAACGGAATGGCTACACCCCTTATAAGAGCATTAATCTAAGTCTTGTATACCTCACTGCATGTTCTGGCAATGAATACTTTAGTACTTAATATCCTAGTAGCCAGCAATGACTTTTAAGGTACTTAGCAAATATGACACCTATGACCTGACATAATTTTTAATTTAGGCGTGTTGCTAGGCTAAGCATATGGTGCTGTTACATAGTAAAATACTTTAAAGGAGAACTATGAGGCGAGTGAAAATCACTCAGCCTCATAGTTCTAGATCGGGAAATGAGCGAACACATACCGTCGCTCGCTCACTTCTTGATCTATCCGTGCAGAGAGCCGTGACTGTCACTCACGGCTCCCTGCACAGATTCCCCCCTTCCCTGTCTGATCCTCTGCTGACTGGCAGAACGGACGGGGAACGGACGGGGGCGGGTACAGCTGGCTCTGCCTCTAGATAGGCAGAGCCAGCTGTTACTCACGCAGCTGGGTGGATCCAGACAGAATTGTCGGGATCTGTCCCGGCTGCGGCGTCTCAGTATACCGCAAGTACAGCTTGCGGTATACTGAGCTTTAGGTGACGGGTAGACGCTAGTTTGTGTCCTCCTGTTACCCTTAGGAGAACTACGGGGAAAAGCCCTGACTCCATAGTTCTCCTTTAGTTATAACCTGTGCAAATGGTGTGGTAACAAATGCTTATGAAGTGCTGTTAGTATTTGCAATGCTTTAGTTCAAGAGAAACAGAACTCTGGAAGCTCTGCCTAAAGAAAAGAAGACAGAGAGCAAAGCACTAGAAAATGATCTTGGCCTTTACTTTCTCACTTCATGTACACTTTAATATTGAGTTTGCATTTTAAATTTGGTGGTTGGTGTATTCAATTATTTAACAAAAGTAGAGGTGGTTTGAATCATAATGCAATGTAGTTTTGAGAAGGCAAATATACAACCCTAAATCCAATAAAATTGGGACGATGTGTAAAATCTACATAAAAACAGAGTGCAACAATGGAATCTCATAAACCCATACTTTATTCACAATAGAAAATAGAAAACATGTAAAATGTTTATACTGAGATAATTTACCATTTTAAGGAAAAAATTCATTGAAAATCATTTTGAAATTGATTAGAGAAACACGTCTCAGAAAAGTTGGGATAGGGCCATGTTTACCAGGGTGTAGCATCCCCTCTTCTTTTAACAACACTCTGTAAACATCTGGGAACTGAGGAGACCAGTTGCTGGAGTTTTAAAAGAGGAATGTTGGCCCATTCTTGCCTGATATAAGATTCTAACTGCTCAACAGTACTGGGTCTTCTTTGTTGTATTTTTCATTTCAAGATCCGCCAAAGGCCAATTAAACACCCAGACTCTTCTACAATGAAGCCATGCTGTTGTCATAGATGCAGTATGCGGTTTAGCATTGTCCTGCTGAAAAAGGCCTTCCCTGAAAAAGACATCGTCTGGAAGGGAGCATATGCTGTTTTAAAACCTGGATATATCTTTCAGCTTTGATGGTGCCTTTCCAGATGTGCAAGCTGCCCATTCCATAAACACTAATGCACCTCCATTGCTTCAGAGATGTAAACTTTTGAACTGAGTGCTGGTAACAAGCCAGAGGGTCTCTCTCCTCTTTAGTCCAGAGGACACAGTGCATATGTTTGCCAAAAAGAATGTCAAATTTCGATTCGTCTGACCACAGAACAGTTTTCCTCTCTGCAACATACCATTTTAAATTAGTTTTGGCCCAGAGAAGATAGCTGTGTTTCTAAATCATGTTCAGATATGGCTTCTTCTTTGCACGAGAGAGCTTTAACTTGCATTTTTGGATGGCACGGTGAACTGTGTTCACAGTGATTTTTGGAAGTATTCCTGAGCCCATGCAGTGATGTCCATCACAGATTCATTCCTGCTTTTAATGCAGTACCATCTGAGGGCCGAAGATCCCAGGCATCCAATATAGTGTTTCGGCCCTGTCCGTTGTGCACAGAGATTTCTCCAGATGCTCATAAACATTTGATGATATTATGTACTGTAGATGATGATATATTTAAAGTCTTTGCAATTTTATGTTGAGGAACATTATTCTGAAATTGTTCCACAATTTTTTGGCGCAGCTTTTCACAGATTGGTGAACCTCTGCCCATCTTTATTTTTCAGACATTGACTCTCTAATATGTATACTCAATCATGTTACTGACCTGTTGCCAATTAACATAATTAGTTCTTCCAGCTCTTCCTTGTTCGTACCATTTACTTTGCCAGCTGTTTCCTGTCTTGACCCAACTTTTTTGAGACGTGTTGCTGCCATTAATTTCAATATGACGTTATTTGATTCTTAAAATGGTACATTTTCTCATTTTAAACATTTGATATGTTTTCTGTTTTCTATTGTGAATAAAATATGGGTTTATGAGATTTGCAAATCCTTACATGTTGTTTTGATTTTACACAACGTCCCCACGTTTTTTGCAGATGGGGTTGTAATTTTATATAATTATTTTTTACCAGTCCCCTCTGAGCCTCAGTCCCAGCTGTAGAGCAGAGGTAAAGAGTGTGCCTTGCTTTCTTCACAAAAATATATCCTCCATACGCTAATCTCATGGTCATCTGGTATATCATCGGACATGTTCACGAGTAATCATCAGAGAGAATGCAGGTGTTTTTTTTAAAGTAATATAATGTTCCTTTGCAGAGCTGGAAATATACAATGCTCCAGATTTTTTTCTTAATGTTTAAAGATAACACATCCCAATGGGAATGACCCTATTTCCTTTCTGAGCATCACTGCCTTTTAAATCAGTCTTTTATTACTCCAGGACTGCTATGATTTTCTAACAGAAAATGTACACATGAACAAAATATACAGTATAACAAATATCTTAAAAACACATTTTTTTCTCCTTTGGTTAAAATCATAGATATACGTCCATACACACAACAGCTAAAATTAAATTAAGAATTCCCAGTAAGTAATTAACTGATTTAAACCCCAACTGAACGTTCAGTTTAAATCAGCTCAATACATTCTAGGTGCATAAAAAAGTGTGCTTAGAAGCCTGTCCCCTTCCAGAGAGAGACCCTTGCTCTCTGTATAAAAGCAGTGGTCTCTGTGCAGAGGTCTAATACACCTGAGTCAGAGCTAGAGCTCTCCAATCAGCAGGGAGCATGAGCTTTGCTTTTTGCAGAAGTGACTCAACACAGGGAGTGTGGAAGCTCTGCACAGAGGAAAGATATTTTTTATGTTTTATGAAAAATCCTTAATTCAAGAACACCAGGGTAGTGAAGTGCTCAGGAACTTACAGACCAAAGGAAAGGGTCATATTTACCAACCCATGCAGACAGGAAAAATACCAAGTTAAAGAATCTGAAGTCCAAAATCATAAAGGCATGTATCCCCCAAAAAGCTCCATGCACTCAACAGGCATATTTAAAGGTTTTCTTTATTCTCTGAGATCAAGTTGATTAACACTGTGGCTATGATTTGCTCAAAAAAGCTAATGCGGTGTTGCATGTTTCAAGTAGGGATGTACCGATACTGATACTAGTATCAGTATCGGTGCCAATGGCGAGTATTTGGGCGACTACTCATACTTCCAGTATACGAGTCAAGTCAGGTGGCGAGTCATTACACGCCGCCTAGCTTCCTTAATGGGACGTCCGGTATCGGTATCCGGTATCGGTGGTATTGTACTCGATACCAAAATACCGGTTTCGATGCATCCCTAGTTTCAATGACAGTTTATTTTTAAACAGCATTGTTATAATACACACTTTAGAAGGATGCTATGATGGTTGTGGTTTTACTTTAATTATTTTCACAGGTTTTATATATTTTTTTCTTTATTATTTCTATAACATCTATATTGTACAAATAAATAAATAATAGAAGATGCATTCATGACACACAATTTAAAAGGCATTATGCGGCTTCTAAAAAGGCAGTTCAGCAGAAGCTGAATGCTTTCAGACTTCTCCCCTCTATATGAACCTTCCTACAGAGTCATCCGGAGAGATCAGGAGAGGAAGGGGTAGTCACTACTACACTGACTCATTCAGCTGTGTGTGTACTTTTCATCTCCAGATATTGCATTCTCTAAAAACAGTATTTTTATTGCAAATTGTTTCTCTCCTTGGCGGCCAGGAGCAGGGCACCAGGGAGAGTTAGCTGTTTGGAGATCAGTGTCCCTGGTTAGCAGGTAACCCAGGACGCTGATCTCTCTGCAAGTGGCCGGAGCCAGGCGTAAGATCACGGCTGGCTGCGCCCAGCTGTCAGAGGCAGGCTGTCGGCCGGCCAGCTTCGGCTTTCAGCGCGGCTCAGCCGAGCCGATGAATATGCGTTCGGTTCAACTGAGCCACTCGGCCTTGTTCGGGAGCTGTACGAGCTATTGTGAATAGCCCGTACAGCACCCCTTCGGTTCTACTGAACCGAAGGGGTCCTGAGGCCGAAGCTAGCCGAAGGAGCGGCCGAAGCTATGGCCAGATCCTTCGGCAGCTTTGTGAATAGACCCCATAGTGTAGCTTGTAAAACATGTGATAAAGAGATCAGAACTCCACCAATTGACTGAAAATGAAAACACTAAATATTCCTAAGTACTGACCATAATAAATAAATAAATATACATAAAACCACCCTACTACACACTAGATCTTAACCCCAGTGTCTTCTACCTCTACTCAAGATTGAAAGGTCACTTGCAAAGAAATTTTTGGAAAAAAGGATGAAATCTTGGATGCTGTTGTGGAGGGGTTGGAGGAACAAGAGGAACGTTTTCCCGTCAAATCAGTCAAAATGCTTAAGCAATGAAAAAGTGTAATAAAAATGCTTCACTATCCTGATTTTTTTTGTAAATGTAGCTATTGAATCACCTCTTGCACATTATCGGTAAAAAAAACTGTCAAGAGAAATCTATGGATTCTGCAATTGCTCACCTTTCTTCTGATAATTCTAGCTGACTGACTTTCATGCTAACCCACCTACTTTTTTAGTTTCTGGGTCACTGAACTAAAGAATTCAAATAGGAACATTCAGAGAAACATTAGAAGTCCTTATTGGCATACTTGTTCCAGGTCAGTTATTCAAGATATGAGGACTAGAGGACCAGCATGACAGCCAAGACAACTAGCATTTTCAGACAGAGTGGCAGCTGTCATGTTTTGTCAGGACAAAGAAAGACCGAAGAGCAGAACAAAGGATGGATGAAGGAATGGCAGGCCAGCCAGTTTGAAATGTCTCTTGTTGCATGGATGTGCTAATAATAAAACTCACATACGTAAGTTTACCTTGTTAAAATAATAGTAAGCTTGCTTTTTTATCTAAATTGGAGAATAATGAGCTAAAATTGTTTCAACCAAATGCTCCCACATTTCAAATGATTTATTTTATTGATATTCCAGTTGTACTTATTATGGAAAGCTCCAAGAAAACCCTTGAAAACATTTTGTGTATGTTCCCTAAAGGCTATGATATTTGTAATCCATAACTCCGGAAAGAATGGAAGCCTTGGAAGGGAAGGTTTCATTAAACTATGGAGGTTATGGGCAATATCTAATTTTGACTTTCACTGTCGCTATGGATTATTGTGTAAGACCTCTGAAGTGAATGCCTTACAGCTAATATGGAATCTTAGTTCTGCCTATTCTAGTGAAAAGCAGTGGGTGGTTATATTAAAGGGGAACTGCAAAAACAATAAAGGACATGTTTTCCCCTTTTCATGAAGGGATACAAAGGGGTTGATTTATCGGCCTAATTAACTTGTGTTCACGCAAACAATCCTCCAGGTGCTGCAGAATAAAATTAACAAAAAAAATGTGTACATGCATACTTTCAGATGTTTATAGCAAATCACAGATTCACAAGACAAACAAAAAAACGTATTTTAGTAATTCTCCCTTTCACGTAGCATGAGTTTTACAAGTGATTTTGTACTGTATTTATTAAGTGTTCCTAATGCCAATGCAGTGTTTTTGTTACCTGACTGAGCGATGGGTGTATGTGGACTAAAAATTTGAGAAGATCTCTGTCCTCCTCACAGAGAGTCATCCTATGGGATATAAATGACTGGAAGGGTGGGTGTGCCAAGGGCTGAGGTGATGCAAAAGAGACATGCTAAGTATAGACTTTTTTTTATCTCAGTCCTGGGGACTACAGAGTTGAGGAATATGCTTTTTGATCATCAGTTAAGTGTTTGTAAATAAATATGGATATTTGGAACTGTAATCTCAATTCTGTTTTATGATCCTTGACACCCCATTTTTTTTCTTTTTTTTGTCTTAAATTGGTTAAAAAAAAAGAAAAAAATGGGGTGTCATAATGATTTTCAAATCTGACTGAAACTGAAGAGCAGTGTAGCAGTAAGGCAATAGATCAGGCTCAATAGCCACTGCTACACTGCTCTTCAGTTTCAGTCAGATTTGAAGATCATTATGTGCATGCTCTGATACTTGGGTGCATCCAGAAACTTACACAGTAGGATGTGGGCCAGTAATTCAGTGCCTGAAAAACATGATCAAACTGAACCAGAAGCTTTCCACTTGACCATTGTTATCAAAAAAATAAGATGAGAAATTCCAAATTGTTGTTCCCTGAACAAGAGGTAAAGGGAAATCTTCAAATGGGGACATGTGTTGTAGGGACAACTGTAGATTGCATCTTTGGGACAGGAAGGAAAAGGACGTTTTCCCAATGGTATAAAGACAGCAAAAAAAAAACTCTTGGCAGAGTTTAATGGTTTAACTATTCCCTACTCTATCCAAAATAAATTAAAAAAAGGGGTGGCTATACATACTTTTGAATGTAGGGTATATATTTACATTGTTTGTCATCTTACAGCTTTGTTTGCATGATGTATGCATCATAAAATATTAGTTCTGGCACTTAATGGTATAAAATAGATTTCCCAATTAGACCAACAGCTGCATCTGAAAATGGTGTACATAAGATGACCAAAGAGAGAAACAGCACTATGCTGTGTATGATGTAATGTCATATTAAAACATTTTACTTTTTCATTTATGAATGTTTTTTAGACTACATTTCTGTAACACTGCTTAACTAATGAGAAGCAGCAAAGCACAAAAAAATGAAATGATAGTATTCCATATCCATCACATAATACTTAGTGGCCAGTTTAAATTAAAAAAAATTGTGTAGATCTATTTTTTTCTTTCAATTTTGCACCTTTTTAACAACAAACAACAAAAAAACAAATAAACAAATTGTATATTAAAGGTTAGAAAAAATAGAAATAAAAAAATCAGAAAAAAAAATTGTTAAGGGGAGAAGGAGAGGAAGGAGTTAAATATGAGTGTCAGGTTACTTTACCTAGAATCATATGCCCATCAAATCTCATCCCTTTGATCTGTAGATGAATAAATTCAGAGCAGATGCAAGAGCAACAAAGTGATCTCGCTCTATGCAATGTTTGTAAACATTTTTTTTAAAGAAGCAGCTTCTGCAACTTCTGTATTTACACAGCAACTCCCTGATATCATTTTGACATTCGGGAATCACTGGCAAGTGAGAGTGGGGAGTGGCAAAGAAGGACTGGGCATACTACATACACCCTCTGTACTTCAATAAAGTTTTAGGGGGCATGGATAGAATGCCAGGTGGCCGCAACTGGTTCATTATCAGTTTCACTCACTTCATAGATACAAGGAATATATCTCCCTGTCAAGACTAAGCTCAGTGTTGTCTATAGCTATGACACATTCGGCTGGGTTGTTCAGTGTCAAACTCTCACCAAATTAGGAAAGAAATGCATAGATTTCCTAATCCAAATTCATGAAAAGAAATCCTAAGGGGGTTATTCACTATCGAGCCAAAGGATATAGCTGTAGCTTCAGCTGATCCTTCGGCTCTCTTCAGTCACCGGAGCTGCTGTACGGTGCTGCTGTACGGGCTATTCACAATAGCCTGTACAGCTGCTGAAGGCGGCCGGGCGGCTCAGCCGAGCCGAAGGCATATACTTCGGGTCGACTGAGCCAAAGTGACAGCCGAAGCGGGATGAACGGTCTGCAGAAGGCCGGCCATTTGCCCCGCTAGAAGACTCTAGAAGGTGCCGGCCAATAGAAAATAGTTGGGCGGAGCTAGCTGTCCCTGTTAGCTCTGCCCAATTGTTTTTTTTAATTTATTTTTTCTCTTTTTTAATTTTTTTAAATCTTTTTTACATTATTTTGCTTTTTTTTGTAAACATTCTTTGCACTTTTTTTCTATTCTGCTTGTTACAGGCCATACTGAGCCAGAGTGAATAGCCGAATGTCGTTCGGCTCTGTTCACTTCAGCTTGGTTATTTACTTGGTTGCCGAAGGCAGCCGAGCTAATAACCCTGTTAAAGTTTACTGAAAGTAGGGAAGGGTTAGTTTTGTATTGTTTTCAGTGTTACAGTGCCTGTTTGTCTTGGTGATCATTGTGAGAAAAATGAGGGAATAAGGGAATATCCAACATAATAAATTATAAACAGAACAGGAGTACAAGGCAAATCTCCCAACCAAGATACTTGTTGACAACTGTCTAAGGGCCCATTCACACCACATCCAGATCATCTCCAGACCAGTCAAGATTGTTTCTGGACCCAAAATTCATCCCTATGCTATTTCACACCAGCACAGTCTGTTCCAGACCAGAAAAATATTGCACGTCTCATTTTGTCTGGTCTGGAATGCACTGGAACTGCAGGCAGGTTCACACCATATTCCGGACCAGATCTGGACTAGATCTGGTCTGGAAAGTGGTGTGAAGCTGCCCTAAGAGAAGATGTTGTGTGCACACATAGAACACTAAGGAAAATCTCCTAATGAAACAGATATGACTCAAAAAACGGAAAGGGGTTTTAACTATTCTCTATTCTATATAAGTTGGAAAAAAGTTTTTCCTTTAGATATACTATATATATCTATATAGATATAAGAAACTTGTACTATGCCCAAAGTAGGCAAAGTAGCAGCTTAACTTTAGAGCAGACACAGTATGCTACACATACACTCTCGCTATTCCAATCTGGTACTGAAACCTTTCAAAAATCCAGTTATTTTTGTTTGAATGAAGTATGAAGGTTCATTTTACACTGTATTGCTTTTCTTTTTATTTCGCTTACCTTTATCTGATGTCTTCTGGACAGTCCCATGATGTGCTCTCCCTCTTCAGTCTTCTCTTGACAGTGGGAGGATCTTGGATAATGCAGAGACTGGTATTGACATGATGAAATTATCAAAGCTCTCTACTTGAATACACAGTTAGTGCAGGGCACCATGCTCAGGCGGGCATGGCCATAACATTCTGCACTTACAGTCTAATGGGTCGAGTGATATTGGGGATCCTTCAGCCCGGAAGACTGAGGACATCTGGTGACAAAGAAGAGATACTGCAAATGAAAACACTGGATTGAAGGTGAGTATTGTAGCCAGAGATTCATTTTTTAAAACCTTCAGGGGAACATTTAAAAAGGAAAGTTGCTTAAATCTAAAAAACATTTGGCTATGTGTGGACAGCAAGAGTTCACCAGAGCTAATTATTTATTTCATTAAAGGCAGCCTCAATTGTCTTTATGACAAGCAAGTGGTATCATTCATGGCACTCACTCTCCAGGGTGAGCACAATTAAAATGTTATGGCCAGACAATATATGATACCACAGCTATAAAACTGAGAGTGAATTGAATGAGCGGTCACATAAGTCATCTAAAGGACTACTGTTGCTGCACATAGGGATGGTTCTTGTAGAACAGAAGACTCAGTTTTTCTTGGAGCAGCTGGGGGGGAAGGTTAGTTCATTTTGATCTTTAAGCTCTCTGGAAATTGTGATGAGAACTTCATAAAATAGGAGAGTATGGCAGCCTTAGTGAGTTGATGGGGCAATGGATAAAAATAGTTTAAATACATTTCTTCCATGTTCTAGAAGACAATAAACATTTATTTTTATAATAAGCATACAAAAAGTCAATGTAGTTGCTTACAGGGAACTTCCAGATGTAGAATGTGAATTTGAGGTTGTGTTTTATGTGCACATTTCCCAGAAGAAGTCATTAAATTCACATTAGTGTGAACATTTGCATACATTAAGATATTCTTATATTTGAGATCCTGAAATTTAGTGTAGCGATTGCTTTGACATAAGCTTTTTAGTGGTATACAAAAATAAGAACTTGCTTCTTAGTTTGTGCTGTCTGATTTTGAAGAGATTGCCAACTTCAGTCTTAAAAGTCCAATTCAGCCAAAATAAGGTCCAGGTTTTCGATAATGTCTGGCTGACTAAGATACCTGCTTGGTTCTTACATTCGTTGGGGTCACCATGGTTTCTGGCTCTGTTCCCACCCACCTTGAAGAACTCCTCAACCTGTTATAGGGTGTTCCAACTACTCTTGCTTAAGCAACCATTAGATTACTCAAACCTCAAGATCTCAAAAATTAACAAAACAATTTTGAGTAGAATGGCCCTTTAAAGTTCAATTTTAGTCCTCACTCTTCACTGTAATAAATATTCAGAATACATACCTAAATTCTGGCCTGTTATATGATGAACAGAGTCCTTCTTCTCCTCTAGCATCAGTTGTGGGAAACTCCTTCAATGCTACAGTAAATGGCCCCTACATTGGGATGTATAATTAGTTCTATGCATAATTCAGCTGTGAGTACAGGCCACATAATGATGCACCCAATTCACAAATGGGGTGAATGATACTGGATGTCATTCAGCCTAGAAAAAGGAATGATGGCCAACAGTAGGAGAAGAAGTGGAGGGAAGTGTTGGAGCATGGAGAGGGTACTTAGTGCTTTCAAAACCTTTAATTCAAGATCAAAATGTAATATTAATAATGTAATTGGAGCTGCCTAGTTCTTAGATGTCATGTCTGTATCAGTTTCCTTTTTTTAAGGTTTTATTTCCTCTTTTATTTTCACCTGGCGATTGTGCCAGCACACATTTCTGGTCCTAGGGTGACACTCACTCACTGCACTGTATATATAGAGAAGCAGTGTTGTCACCCTAACTGCTCTCTTAATTTGGACAACAATACCTACCCTCTCCATATCTTCATAACATGGAGGAAAGTTGCTTTGCAGTTCTCAGAACCTTCAGAAGCTACAATATATTACATTTTTGTTCTTCGGTTTGGATATACAATACTGAAGACCTTCAAACTTCTCTTCGTACCCATACACGGTCCTAGCTTGCAGCAAGTGGACTATAGCTCATATATAACACATATAACACATTATAACACATTTTTAAACATCCATCATTTAATGGCACAAATAAAATTAATAATCATATCAATTTGCTGGTAATTACAATAATGATGATATGATAACATGGAATATTCTACTCAGGAAATAGCAGCAACTGGTGTGTATGAGACTGTGGCCGTGCCATATTTAACACTGTGTTAATAAACTGTTATGATGAAGGATGGAAAGGCAGCAAAAGTTAAGGCTGAAGCAATAAAACAGCAAGAGCTCTTGTTACATCAAATTAATTTCACTTATCACCAGATAGACAGACGGGAAGAACTTGTTTTTTCTATTTTTTTATTATACTGTAGAGGTTTAAGAGACAGGAAGGGTATTTTTATGAATTGTCTCTGATTATAACAGTACTTACAGATGTCAAGCCATATGTTTCTTCTGTGCTGAAATATGTAAAACCATAAAGGATAATAAAAAAATGCATATCCTATAATATATCATATAATTTAGAGCAGTGGTTCTCAATCTGTGTAACCTCAGAACCCACATTTGTCCTTGGTCATTAAGTCACGGCCCAAGTCGCACTGCAAAGGAACACACAATATTGCGGCACAGCGCATTCCGGTGCAGGCGATTGAACTGTGGGCAGGGGGTGCCATTCAAACGAATGGCAACGCACCTCCCGCACCAGAATGTGTAGTAGGTGTGATTGCATGGTACAGCGCATTAATTGCACAGGACTGTTCAATTAATGTACTGTACTAGTGTGAACGGCAGCCCTCAAAAACACTGACAGACACACACATCTACAGGCACAATCTCACATACACACTAAAAAAAAAAAAAAAATTTTTTTTTTTTCAAGATGCACCCAGTCTCCCTATCTTATGAGAACTGGATCCTCAGCCTGGGCTGCTGTGCTGTGACAGGGCTCCATCCAAATGTGCATTGCTTGTACAACTCCCTTGCCTGTCCTGTAGAGGTGCCGAGAGCCAGGATGTGACATCACTCCAGTCTAGGCACCTCTACAGGGCACCCGAAGAAGCTGTAAGCAATGCATGTATGGAGGGAGCTCCCTCGCAGCCATAGCTCCAGCCCACCCCACCTCAAGCTGACACTCGGCACCGGGCAGCATATTTTGAATGGCTGCTTGGCTTGAGAACTGACACTGCTGGGCTAGGGGGAGGCTGAGAAGCCTCACCTAGAAAAGTGGAAGGCTCGTGGTGACCCACTGAACATGTTGTCACGACCCAAAAGTTGAGAACCAAGGATTTAGAGTATATCCTTATACAGCATATATAATAAGAAAGTTAAAGCTAGAGCTACATGGGATATTGGCAGTACCTCAAGCTCACTACTAATATCACTAGCAAGTAGTTGCTAGGAGCGCTAATTAATTACTAAACAGATGAAACAAACTGCTTCCTATAGCTCACTATGAAGTAAGCTAGACAATGTAGTCATGTTTAATCACACATAATAGAAGTATAGTGTGATCATGTGATATGAATCATTACTTTATGCCCTGTTCCTCAGATCCTCATGCCTGTACACTGTGTATAGAACGTGATTATGCAAGGATTCTTAGACCGCTGCAGAGGAGGGGAAGAGAGGCTCTAGGGACTGATCTAAGAACAAACCAGCTTGAATGTTCAGGTGAGTATAACTTTTTTTTTTAGCATCTAGACACAAATGAGCAGTCAACCCCTGCAATGCGGGGGGTAGCCCCACTGCAAGGGTTAATAAAAAGGTTTTCATTTTTTCTTGTTTCAGTAACACTAAGTAAAGTTAAAGCGGACCTTTACCCCCTTTCACTAAAAATCACATCAGCCTGCAGCTCTGCATGTTGATATGAAATCATCTTACATTCATCAGTTAAACAAACTTGTTTTTCATTTACTTCCTGGTCCTCTTTGGCACAAATTATGTAATATGCCCAGGCGTTGCATCCTGGGAAGATTACATCAGTAGTGCATTTCTGGGAAATCACATCTGTAATCTCACGAGATCTCAGGGAAAGGCATTTTCCTCCCCTGTGATGATGTGTGTAGTCACATGTCCTAGTCACATGTACCCGAGTTCCAGGTAGTAAAGGCAGATATAGTAATCTACGAAAAAAGCAATGTGTTCAACCAAAAGCGGTTATGAACCTAGTGCAGCTATGAACAAGGGTCGGAGAATTAAGTAGTAGTATAAATCGATTTTATTAGTAAAAACATATGCTTTTACACAAAGCGAATGCGCAGCTCGAACCCACCACCTATACAATCAATATAAAAAAGATTATTGCAACAATCCACACATACATGCCACAACCCAGACACACAGAGAGCTAGCTGATCAGCGTAATTAGTTTCATCTGGCGGTCCTCAAGTTTAGGGAAAAGGAGCAACAAAGTATATTAACAGTTTCGGATGGAAAATAAAAAATTATATGTTCAATTTTTTAGGAGAGACGGAGGTATATTCCTCACAGGGACAAAGAGGAAAAGAGCCAATAAGAGAACAAGAAAGAGAAAACATAAAAGGACCAGACCAGTATCAACAACAGAGAATTACATCGAGACTGAGAAATCGGAAAAATTAGAAAATGTAAAGAAAATCCCTGATACTAAACCGGAACCTAATAATATAATTAATCTGACCAACATCAGTTTGAGTCCGCACCATATCTCTCTGTTGCGGAGGGGCCTATCATTCTCTCCGACAGGAGGTATGGACAATTTCATTATTTACAAAGACCTGAATCTTTTCCTAAGAAAGGTATATTTTAAACTACTATACTCGAGAGATAAGGACCCCAGTCAGCAACTGTTGGATAATGGTGTTGACTCAACAGATGCACAAGCCCAAAAAAACTTACAGGCCCTTTTAGATGAAAATGAAAGTCAAGAAAATTATGATGAAGGCCCCACCATTAGGAGCACCAATCTAAGCAGTAAGTCCAAAACAATGACCAACTTAAATAATAATCGACTCATCAGCCTGTTTAGAGATCTGGTAGAAGCTGACTTAAGAACTATTAATTGGACAATTAAGGGGCAAGATAATTTAAGTAAGAAAGAAAGAAAGGCTCTAAAAGAATTAAAGAATACACCAAATTTAATTATAAAAATGAGTGACAAAGGAGGAAACGTAGTCCTATTAACGGAGGAAATTTACCTTGAAGAAGCAAAGCGCCTCCTTAATGATAAATCAACATACATAAAAATAAAGGACTCCCCTTATAAAAAGTTGGTCAGTGAACTAAATTACAAACTAGATATGGCCAAACAGGAAGGAATACTCACTAACAAAGAATTTAATTTCACAAAAATAATCAATTTTAATATCCCAACTTTTTACATAATACCAAAAATACATAAAAATAACACCAATCCCCCAGGTAGACCAATTGTATCGGCCGTTGGTGGACCCATGGAAAACATAGGGAAATACCTTGACAATCTCCTTAAAGATGTAATGTTAAAACTTCCATCCTACTTGAGAGATTCGGCAGATACAATAAATAAAATTTCCAATGTAAAAATCGAACAGGGATACCTATTAGTAGGATTGGATGTAGAGTCACTTTACACGTCTATACCACATGACTGGGGACTAATGGCAGTAAAAAACCACTTGGACTCTCTCTTCCCGGATGCCCCCTTCCAAAATGAATTCATCTTGGAACTATTGGACTTGCATTAAATAATAACTATTTCCAGCTTGCAGGGACAAACTACAAACAAGTCAGAGGTACATCAATGGGAGCCCCTTGGGCCCCTGCCTATGCCTGCATCCATCTAGGAATGTGGGAATGCGACAATGTTTACCCACACCACCTATTTAAACTACATGCTAAATCGTGGTATCGTTTTATAGATGATATCCTATTAATCTGGTCTGGTTCAAAGGACCAATTAATAGAATTTATAATGGACTTGAATAAAAATAATAGCAAATATCCATCTAACTTACACTTTTGATACCCAGGAGATCTCATTTCTGAATCTTAAGATAAGAGTGGAGGGGGGTAGACTGATCACTAATACCTTCCGTAAACCAACAGCGGCCAATACAGTATTACATGCGGACAGCCACCATCCACCTTCCCTAAAAAAGGCTATACCTACAGGTCAATTTCTACGCTTAAGAAGAAACTGTACCTCATATGATGATTTCAAACTTGAATCAGAAGCAATGTATGCCCTCTTTAGGGAACGTGGCTATTCACATAGGACATTAAGGAGAAGTCTCTTAATAGCAAAAAGTAGGAATAGGGAAGATCTACTTAAAAATACGGCGAGGGAAACCAAAAGAGTGACACAAGATCAGAGGGTTCGCATGATAACACAATATGGTTCCGGCTGGCCCATTTTGAAGCGAACTCTGAATAAACACTGGCATATCCTCCAATTTTGCCCTACTTTAGCGGGGATAGTGGGCCCGCATCCACTGGTGACGGCGAGAAGGGCACGAAATCTGAGAGACGAATTAGTCTCTTCAGAATTCATTCCCACGACTCAAGAGACATGGTTGACGAAAACCACTAAACCAAAAGGAATGTTTGCCTGTGGGCACTGCCACATATGCCCCTTTGTTCAAAAAAACAAACAATTCATAGACTCTTCGGGTACTTCCAATTATAACATTCAGCACTTTATTAATTGTAACACAACGCGGGTTATCTACCAATTGGAATGCCCTTGTAAAAAGTTATATATCGGAAAGACGAAACGTGAATTAAAAGTAAGAATTGGAGAACACCTAAGGGACATACGCAATCATGATCCAGATAGCCCTCTATGTCTAAATTCATGTCCATTATGGTAAATCTATTTACAATAAATCAATGTATTAATTATCTAGAATGCACTAGACAAGGTCAAAAATGGGATCTGGTTAACCTCTTAAGCTTGAGCACACTGCAATAATAATTTACAATATTAACAAAAAATAATTTGATATTATACCATTATAGATGTTTCATAATACTCTTCATTATGTAGGGCTCTTTTCCCCCTCTCCCCTCCCCCTTTTTAATGGCAATAAATTTGGAAACTAATTCTGCAAGCAAGCAATCCATTCATGGCATCGAATAAGTTAATGATAACCCATGAGGAATCGAATAAAAGCCTCGTGACTCAACTAACTTTCAGGATCTGACGAAGCCCCGGGATTGTAGGAGGGGCGAAACGCGTCATCCGATGAAGGGATGCTAGTTCAATTGACTTCCTGAGAGTCAAGCATCTGATCAGCCTGTGTGGATAATTTTATTAGCAGGAGCAAAAAGGACTTCATATCGGATCGGAAATCCTTTAAAACCAAAAACCATTGGGACTGCCTAAATTGGAGGAGAGTATAGGAGGAGAGTATAGGAGGTCTTATCCTGTGGACTACTTGAAATACCAGATGCTCGGTTATGAAGAAAAAGAACACTAACCAAAAATCCAAGTGAATAATAGCCCAAAGATACAGACTGACCGGTGGAAGCACTAAGGAGCCGTGAGTATATATATTTACTCGAGTTTAAGACTACTACACATAGATTGGGGGTATAATCCCCAAGTGTGGCCACAACTCAGCGGCATTCCGTATATATGACTACCGGGTCTTATATTTCATATCTGGCTATACCTCGCTTGAAACTCTGCAATCAAGCTAAAACGAATAATAAATGAACACCCCCTCCACTTAAAGATAAGAACATCGAATAAAGGAAATCAAAACTTCAAGTCATTTGCTTTCGAGGAAAGCTGGGCAGCGGTTCATAACCGCTTTTGGTTGAACACATAGCTTTTTTTGTTGTTCCACATGAGCAGCTGAGGGTTGTTTTGCGAGTCAATGAGAGAAATCATTTAAATAAGTTCATTATTGACCATTACAGGGTGTGGAGCTCTAGGTACATCATTTTACCCTTCTCTAGATATAGTAATCTGCCTTTAGTAAAAATGGTCATTGTCAGAAAACTGGGGAAGAAAAGGTATGCAAGTAATAAAAAGCCTACAATTTATAAGGATCTGTTTGTAGATTGTCAATTGCTAAACATTTCTAAAGGTACCTTTGTTGCTATTTTAAAGATAAGGGTAAAGTTCCTCTTTAAACGACTAAGAATTTCATCTTCAGTTCTACTCTTGACACTTCCTTTTAGAAGACAAGGTATGAAGTAAGTTGCCCACACAGAAGAGGTAGTTCCAGAAGTCGAACCTCCATTACTGTCCCTTTGTTTCAGAACCCAAGCCCTCTGTCCCTCTTTCCTCCTCAGTTGTCCCTCTTTCTGGTCTGATGTACAGATATCTATGAAGAGGTTTATTTACCCTCAAAAGCGGTATTCTGCACTCAAACCTTTATCCTATCTCTTTATTATCTTGTTTGCTATCTTGAAAAGCCATTTTAAAGAAAAAGTAATGGTGAGAAAAAAAAAATTCTGGTTTTATCAACAATTTTTGCCATATAAATTCTTAAAAGTCTGCATAACTGACGGTGAGGTAGGGGTGTGCCCATTGTCTAAATACATTGTGCTAGAAGGTGTCCCTCTATCTCAGAAAGTTAGGAGGATTGCAGCGCGTAGCAGGGGAGGCCAGCATCTAACACTCCCGGAAGTGTTGAATATAGGGGATCTTTCAGCAAGCAGTTCTCTTCAGCGCAGTGGAGTTTGGTAGCACGGGCAGTGGGAGAGGTTAACATAAATTGCGTTTTTTGCAGGAAATTGCCAGTTTCTGGTTTTAAAAATCCTGACAAGTTCACTTTCAAGGGTCAATCAGCCCAAAACTGATATGTCAGTTTTTGGTAGATGGTGAAGAGTTGACCCATCTAATGGCTTCATATATGTCTCAGAAAGGAACACCCAAAACACCCAGGTAGACAAGAAGAGAGTTGGAAATGATGGTGGAGAGATTTCACTGTTGAAATACACACAAAAAACTGACTCACCCCACCAGGCTCTACCTATAACTAAAATATAACCCGAGGAGAAAATCCAACCAATTAACTTATTTATCAGCTAAAAGTATTTCCAAAAGTTATCCAAGTGAAACATGTGAGATATATTTAATATTGCAGACCCTGTGTTTTTTTTTTTAATTTAACACTCGATATAAGAATGACTGGACTATGCAAAGTTACATTCTTAAAAGGTTTTCTGGGGAGTGACCTTGCATTAACATGACAAGGTCATATTCGGACAGAATATACAAATAATGTTATGCTGTAGCCTTCCATAAAATATAGAAGTAACAGCTGTCTGATTTTATTTATCAGCTCTGCAGAAGTGAAACTGACTTTGTCTATAGACGTCCGTGTTCCACAGGCAGAGTACATTAGAAGTAAATTGTATGTGTTGTCAGCATTGTTTCTGGTTAGAGGTGAGCTTTGCAATTTGTTCACAACTATCAGACAAATATGGTACCTTCATCTGTTTGATTTTGTGGCATGAATACAGTACATCTTCTACTTGACATAGATTTTTTGGGAACCTGAAGACAATTGGATTGTACCCTCAACTGATTTATTTTAGAAAATGAGATCGTAGAGACACATATGCCTTTCTTACAAGACTACAAAAAGACTATCAGAGAAAGAAAGGTATTTTTATATATATATATATACAGTGGTACCTCGGTTCACAAACGCTTCTGTTCGCGAACACGAAGTTTCGGCAAAATATTGCTTCCAATCGCGGACTCCACTTCGGGTGACGAACACAACTTCAGCCATCTGCCCTGCTCTGACACATGGTCATGGCTTCCTCTAGTCGAGATCGCGGTCTGATCACAGTTTAATTCAGTTCATGACCAAATCGGTCCGCGACCAGAATCGTGGAACGAATTAAGTTTGTGAACCGAGGTACCACTGTATATATATGAGGTGCAGTGGTAGAAACTGTACTTTATTGTAAATAAATCACAATAGGTAGATCATCTAATCTGACAGTAACATATTGGAGATATTACCACACGTGAATTATGTTTTAATGATTCATACAAAGCGTTATTGTTCATAGTGTAACACCCAAAAACAAAAATGTAATAAATTGCAGCTCACCAGTTCGTAGATGTGGGGGCTGTATTAATTTTCTTTTTTTTCAGCCTCTTTTCCCCTGGTGTTCCTGCCACTAACACACTTCCTGCCCTAGGGTGACAACACTCTCTGACTGTACTGTATGTGTGGAGGAGAAGCATTGTCATCCTAGGCCACTTGCTCCTAATTTGATCTACAGAACACCTTTCCCTCTCCTCACAGTCATAACATAAGAGGGATGTGTTCTGTAGTTCCCAGAAGAGAACTAGCCAGCATTGTTAACACAGCTTGAGATTTCAGTGCAGCAGAGGCAGAAAACAAGGAAATGTTTTTTTGTGCGCAGGATCAACAGGAATTTTTTTGCACTTTTTGAAAAGATATAGCAAAATGCTTTCAAAGATATATTTGACAAACCAAAGGGGAGAATTTGAGAGAAGTTACATTTTAGGTTTTGTTAACACTTCAAAGTAATATTAAAGTTAAAATCTTTTTTAGCTATTTCAAATGCTGATTAAATCACTTACAAGGGATGCTGATCCATGATGATTTAACAATTGTTCCTGACTTCACTCCTGTTTGTTGCCTGGCACTGCTTTGACCGGCTGTTGGTGATAGGGTTGCCACCTTTTCTTCAAGCCAAACCCGAACACTATAGCGCTTCGCGGCAATTTATTTATAAAGTATACACTATGCATGTATTTTGTAAATAAATGACATTGGAGTTAATCAAAACTTGCCAGTGTGCCGCAGGTCCCCAGATATGCATTCTGTAGATAAGTGTACAAAGCAGTACCCATATACCTTGCCGCACTTCTTACCAGATATACCAAAAGTAACGGGTGCTGGTAATGACTGCGGATGGCGCGGCTCACAACAGAACAACAATACTGATGAAGGGGACCCGGCGCGGCCCAGAAAGCGCTTGTCGTTTGAATGACAACTATCCATGACAGCTGAATGACAGCTGTCCCGGGGCAGATCGGTTCTCCTGCACATACCATTTGCGATGCCGATCTGCCCTGGAAGAGCTCACAAAGCGTTGTAATGCTTGACCTAATGGGTGGTCACACATTCCACCGCCAAAAAACTGGGCGGGATTATGTTAAAATGTGTGACCACGTGGCCGGTCACACATTCTAACGTAGTCACAAAGATTGGTAGAACACTAGTTCCCTCACAGCTCCCTCTCTCCCTGATGTCACTTCCTCCCACTATTGATTTTTGAGAGTTTAATACTACTTTAAATTATCTATCTATCTATCTATCTATCTATCTATCTATCTATCTATCTATCTATCTATCTATCTATCTATCTATCTATCTATCTACAGTATCTATCCTTTCTCAACCAGGGTGCCATGGAACCCTGGTTTGACTTCTGGCTTCCCCAGGGGTGACTCAAAAATTGTATGGTAGTGTGGTAGTCGGACTGTGATGTGAAAGGGGGAATGAAGACTGATGTGAAGGAGGATCCGGGTGTAAAGGGGGAACTCTGGTGTGAAAGGTGGGGCTCTGATATGAAAGAGAGGCTCCTGATGCAAAGGGTGAAAGGGTGCATCTTGATTTAAAGGGGGCCCTGCAATGTGAAGGGGAAACCCATTTTTATTTTGTTTTTGCATGGGGTCACTCTTAAAATCTATGACACTTTAGACTGGGGTGCCTTATACTTTTAAAGGGTGACGTGACTAACACAAAAATGGTTGAGAAATGCTGGATTATCTATCTATTTGTTTATTTATTATTTATTACAGGTATCTATCTATCTATCTATCTATCTATCTATCTATCTATCTATCTATCTATCTATCTACCGCTTGTTTTTTTTTTCTCATTACATATTGGCTCTATGACTCTTTTCCCTCAATGTGAGTCTATTTGTCTGCTCAGCCTGAATCTCTGATCTGTGTATGAAATACGATCATAAAAATGTAGAACATCAAGCAAATATTAATATAAATGTGACAGTGTTTTGTTTGCTGTCTCCTTTCTCATCTCTTTCTGTGTTTGTGTTGTGTGCAGACAATATATTACATAAGAAAAGCTTGTAAAAAAAAATGTCAAAACAAAATCTTTACAGCAATAACTCAAAATTATTATTCGCTAAAGACACACTATAGTTACCTATTAAAGCCCAATTCCAGCTACAAAATTAGTTTACCTTCCACTCCCTGAATATGGTGATGGCTCAAGTGTCCTACAACCCCCTTTTTCCCAAGTTCTTGATCCAGTGACATTCTTGGTGCTGAGTAGAGCGTTGCATGTATATCACACAGCAACAATGTGTCCACCAGTGCTGGTAATCAATAGAAAGTCACTCACACTCCAGCTTGATACTAAGTCAATCTCTTTATTGACTATAGTAGTGTCATATTTTAGAGCGACGTTTCGGAACCATGTGGTCCCTTCTTCAGGCAAACAAAAAAGTGAAAACCAACAATGCAAGTGCAAATATATACTGTACTTAACAGTGGCAGCCAACAGACTGGCTGATGGCTACTCCTTCTGTAATCCAGAGGACATCAGGGGGCGGAAGCATGACTTCCTGTGTGCTGACTTCCAGGATGAGTACCCAGAAGTGGGGCTGCAGCTGCTGCACTGAATGGAGTTTATTTGGAGGACAGAAGGTCCTGGATATTAGTTTAGAACCTGGTTAGAAGGTTAGTTTAGAACCTGGTTAGAAGGTTAGTTTAGAACCTGGTTAGAAGGTGAGTATTGCTGCATAAGCTGCATTTTTTTTAACAGGTGTTTGTGAATTCTGTTATATTTCCCAAGAAGGAGATGTTGGGCTTTAACCAATTGCTGCTGGCCCTTTAAACGTACCCTAATGATGGGAGGCTGGGATGGGCTCCTGACCACACTAGCACTGTGAAAGTCTATTACAGTCATCACATGATCAGGAGCCTGTCCCCAGCTCCTGATCCCAAACAGTGACAGGGAGCTGTCAATGACAGTTCGGTCACTGTGCTGGGAGTGCACAGTGAGCACACTTTCAGTACAAAACAATGGACGCATATATCCAGCGACAGGGCATTAAAGCTTACCTTCTTGCTGCCAAATATTTGTGTTAATTGAAAATATATGTGTTAGCTGGCAAATGGTTAAGCTTAATTCAGACTTCTGTGCAGAAAATCAGTTTCAAATGCAGTTTCAGTGCCATGACATAGAGTCCTTAGAGTAGAGGTAGGCCAACTCCAGCCCTCCGGCTGGGGTAAAACTCCAAATTCCATCATGCATCTGCCTCTGTGAATAATGCCTGTGGCTGTGAGAGTCTTGCAAAGACTAATAGGACTTGTAGTTGCACCACAGCTGAGTTTGCCTACCTCTGCCTTACAGAATGCTTGGAGAATCACTGAACTTAATGTAAAGCACATTCAAATTGCTGTATGCAGTAGTTTGAAAGCAAAAGAAAATGTAAACACAATAGCATTACCTAGTATGGTAGAGAATAAGGCCCCATTCAAACTTGTGTATGGTGCACATCTGCTGCAGGCGGGAGGCATACTTCTGGCCTACATTTGTTGTAAGAATGGATAAAGCGCGGTGTAGTCTACAATATGAAAAAAAAACCAAAGACAGTTATGGATGGTTCAGCATACAAAAACTTACTAATGCAATGCAAATGCTGCCACCCCCACCGTACCTTCCTCTATTAAGCATAGGTCACTTTGTATGTACAGCAGTCCCCGGCAATATCATACAGCCATTCCAGTACAGCTAACATCATTACATTAATACAATAAATGATCAGCACAAACGCCTCTAGTAACACAATATACACTCATTCCTTTTGATTGCTTTCAGTATATTGCAGTAGATTTATGATACGTGCTTTACGGAATAACCTTTTCTACCACTTTTATGAACCATTCTGCAATCTTAATTGGGTATGTAATCTGTTTGTTGCTGTTGTTGTCTCAATATTTCATAAAGCTGCCAAATCGTATAAAAGAAAAGAAAGATAGAAAAGTGCTTGCCTAACACTTTTCCTCTCAATGACACTCACCTGAGCTTTCACGCACGGAAAGTGGCAATAAATATGCAATAAGCAGTTGTCTCCCCGGTGACAATGGACATCAAAACTGAATTTTAATAATGAAATATTAAACTGCACGCAAGGAGTAACTTCCACTACAGGATTGAATTATATCAAGATCACATTATTTAATTTGTATTTTTCTATATTAAAATGTATATATTGTATCTACATTCTGCAGTTCAGGTGGGATGGAAAGCAAACAATAACACAACTTGCAGGCATACATGTGAACATGTCAAACACATGAAAAAGCATGACGTGCTTGCAGTTCCATTACTCGTTAATGGCACTGCAAACATGGCAGGCAAAGCTCTATGTCTGCCGTCCATGCATTGATGTGCTACAAACATGCAGATTAATGGTCAAAAAAAAGATGTGATGCTCACAGCTCAACCTGCTGTATGAGCTTCTTTGCCACATATGTTGTGCATTGGCAGGGCCAGACAAACATAGGGGCTACTGGAGCACTATCTCCAAGCCCACCACTCAAAATAGGCCAGGCCGGCTCAGATCGCCTTGGCATGCACGATAGCAAGCCAGGCTGGCTGGGCTGAACACAAATGTGCGCCTAATATGCAAGAGGCCACCTAATTAGAAATCGGCCTCTGCTGCTTCCTGTCTGACAGCCCCAGGCCCATGATGCTCTTAATCCAGCCCTGTGCAAAGGGCTTATTTGTGGCAAATACTGCAAAACACAAAGAAAACGCCATGCATGTCGATGCATGCCACAACTGTGAAGGGGACCTAAGCCCCCTTCACACTTGCGTGAACTTAATCCCTCTGTCCTTTCCTCCTCAGTTTTCCTCCTTATTTGTCTCATGTACAGATATCTATGAGCTACTGAAATTGTTATTCTGCACGTCATCTTATCTCTACATTATTTATTTTCTTGTTTTGTAAAGCCTGTATAAAGGAAAAGTAATGATGATTCCAAAAATCTGTTAACAAATCATTTTTGGTATATACATTCTTAAAGGTTACAAAAATTGTAAGTAAAAGAAAAATTTGTTTGTTTAACTAATGAATGTAAGATGATTTCATATCAACATGCAGAGCTCCATGCTGATGTGATTTTTAGTGAAAATTCCACTTGCCGTGCTGCCATACATACAGGTGAAACTCGAATAATTAGAATATCGTGCAAAGTTCATTTATTTCACTAATGCAACTTAAAAGGTGAAACTAATATATGAAATAGACTCATTACATGCAAAGCAAGATAATTCCAGCCGTGATTTGTCATAATTGTGATGATGATGGCTTACAGCTCATGAAAACCCCAAGAACCCCAAATCCACAACCTCAATAAAGTAGATTATTACATGCAATCAATAAAACAAGGATTGTACATAGAACGATATCGGACCTCTGAAAAGTACAAGCATGCATATGTACTCAGTACTTGGTTTGGGCCCCTTTTGCAGCACTTACTGCAATTACTTTTGCATGATATTCGAATTATTCGAGTTTCACCTGTATGTGTTATGCTGTCATAAAAGATGTTAACAATTATATTCAGAATGTTTTTATGTAAGTTTTTATTGATTGGTTTTAAACCAATCAATATTATATGTGTCCCCAGCAGGGGGAAGTTTATAGTTCATCCCCCAACCATTCACAAATTAGTTTTTTTTAAAAACCCTTTTACAGTTTTATTTTACTTACCATCATGTGACCCACCACAATTCCTTTTCTGGGAGTGAAGACCAGTAAGGTAATCCAGTGTCTATGACTAAAGCAGAGTAAGGCAGAAATGCGTCAGAAGTTGTGCTTTGTACAGATGCATGTGGAATAAAGTTTGAATTTCTTTGGAAGATTATCGTGTGCTGGTTCCACAGTTTTTGAGCCTATTACTCCGGAAGAGAGTAATCCGCGCACCGAATGTGGATTGCGGGGGCGCATGATAGGGGTGAGCTGTGCGCTTCATGTTTTCAGTGATCCACCTTTTCTGTCCTGGCCCGCTGCAGTCCAAGCCTAGTGCTGTCCAGGCCCACTGCTGTCCTTGCCCACTGCTCTCCAGTCTTGTTGCCACCCCTCATCGGGATGCCCTCTCATGTCCCCTACATCCTTTAGTGACACTGGAGACGGTGAGAAGGTATTAGATACACCTGGAAGTGTGTGATACCTGCAGGGGCTGGAAATTTTCGATGCTGCTGAGTTTTAAGACAAAAGTTGTCAGAAAGGTAAGTATACATCATCTTCTTTTACAGCTGGTCTTTACTTTACTTTGGAGGACACGGTGACAGGAGGACTTTATTGATGCATTAATGAATACAGAGCTGTGATTAATGAATACATTAATTTTTGTTTTCATTAATATCTGCCTGAAGTTCAGCTTCAATATAACCTCAAAAATTGCAACATTTAATGTAGCCAAACCCATTTCCACTGGGGAGGGGAGCGGAGCCGCTGTCCTCCTGTCAGTTTCAGGATGTCAGCAGCTGTGTGTGTGGCAGAGCAGAGGATCAATAAGTATTATTGATACTTACCGATCCTCCGTGTGCAGCACAAACACTGGAGTGATCGTAAATAACTGGGGACACATAGTACTATGTGTCCCCAGTTATGAATGAACAGGAGGTGATTTACATCACCTCCTGTTCATTCATGAATTTCTCAATGGGGAGAAGCACTCAGTACAGAGGCTTTTTCCCATTTAGAATCTGCCTGATAGTAAATATCTTACTATCAGCACATCTGAATGAATGGGAAGCCTCTGTACTGAGTGCTTCCCATTCACTTTGCTGAGGCTGCAGAAAAAGATATTGAGGACTCTGTGTCCTCAATGTCTTTTTCTATTTCAAAAGGGAAATGTCAGGGGTCTGTTTAGACCAGTAATATTAAAATAATAATAAATAATGAAAAAATATAAATTAAAAATGTGTAAATAAAAAAAAAGCACAAACCCCCCCTCCCCCACGTACACATAACATACACGTGCACCATATTGTGGTGTACGCTAGGCACATGCCCTGCAGTGCGTTGTTAGAACGCATCGCAGTGCATGATGAAATAATAAATTGTATTGCTTCACCAGACTTTTTAAATTTGGTCCCGTACACAGATGTGGGCCAGTGAGCCTCATAAGTCAAAGCTGCTTTTCACTTTCAGTTCTGTGCTGGAAATAAATGTAATAAGATCATGACAACAGGGGCAGCCTGCTGGAAGACTGCTGTACTAGGCCAGAGCCTGCATGGCTTTTGCATGTCTTCATGCCTGGCTGAGTTTCCTCATTCTTTCAATTTGTAAATGGCCCCCACGGACAGGAATAACTCATACTTAATATGGAAGAAAAAAGGAAAGAAAAACAAATGTCTGTAACCTCAATGAAATTTAATTTGGCTGATTGTAACACTGCATGTGTAGGCAGCCATCCTGAAAAATTTCATATTTAACTAACATCATTAAGACGCTTGAGAGCTGAATGGAGAGAAAAGCTAAATGGACTGCAAATGGCTGCATAATAGACTGTGATAAAGGGCAAAATACATGTAATGTAAAAACTGATTAATAGATATTACATGTGTCACTTATACCCGTGACCTGGACCGGAGTCACATTTTAAAATAACAGATTTTACTCAAGGGATGAACTTATAAGTTTGAAGGAAACTTGTACTGAAAGATTGACATTGCTCACCTCCTTCTGAAAATGCTAGTTTCTCAGTTGTCTCCGCCACCAATATTTCCCAAGACCTAGAACAAGCATGCAACAAGCAATGTCACAATGTCCTGACTGCATGCTTGTTTTAGGTCTTAGTATGGAAGCCAAGCAACCAGCAGTTTTATGAAGGTTAGAAATGACAGCCTATGTGTTTTCTCAGTTTAGGTTTCCTTTGAGACTCTGTTTACATGTGTGGTGCCTTCTAAAAAACAATCCATGGTTAAACACTTCTTAGAGTAAGTTGATGGTTTACAGGTACAGGCGTTCATGAGGTTATACTGCTGCCTTCTGAATGCCTGTTTTGGGTTTTTTTTTGTAATCCTAATGAGGATTCTGCATTGCAACACTGCGCCACAATTGCGTGCCAAGAAGTTAGCGTGCTGTTGCGGCACAGCTTAATTGATTGCAGCGGTTGCATTTGGCAAGCAGCACTGCCTGCCAAAAACAACATACTGTATAAAATTAGCTGTGAATATGGCATGTAATGATGGAGCCATCCAATCAGGAAGCTTGGCAGCGCGTAATGACTCGCTGGGCGGCTTCCTGATACCGGTATCGGGATAAGTAACGAGCACTTGCCAAAATACGCAGTATCGGTATCAGAGCATCCCTAGTTTTTACCACACCTATGTGTAAATGAGACCTAATTCTCTGAGTAGATTGAGAATAAATAAGAAAACACATATGTACATCTAAAGATGCACACATACTCTAACAGGGTTATTCACAAACGGGCGAAGAGTTTGGAGAAGGCAGGAGAAGTGAACAATCTAGGCCAAAATAGTTGAGCTGGAAAGTGAGCTGCATTAGAGAATTTTTCAGAATTAGCTATTTTGGCCTACAATGTTCACTTCTCCTGCCTTCTCCAAACTCTTCACCCTTTTGTGAATAACCCTGTAAGTAATTTCAAGTCTATCTCTAGTAAAAACAATTATTTTTTAGTTTTGGATGGACTAGGGAACAATTTTCACTTTCTTTCAGATCCAGCGACAACGTCACTGTTCTTACTTACTAGTAATTTTATAGGTTTTTTTGCAGAAACACGAGAGGAAGGCAAGTAAGTTACCTAAAAATCCAAGACATTTTACTAGTTTCACAGTTTCTTGTGCCTGAAGTTACTGTACCAGGGGCGTAACTAGAAATCACAGAGCCCCATAGCAAAATTTTGTATGGGGCCCTGTGATTTCTAGTTATGCCCACCTGATAACCCAAACAGCCCACCTAAGGGTGACCCTGCAGAGCCCACCATAAACTCTCTATGATAGGCTCTGCAGGGTCTCAGGCGGGCGGTCAAGCCCTCTTACCTGTCAGCCCTGATCCTCTGTCCGCCTTCTTCTCCTCCACGATTGACTCCTCCGTCACTGGGCCCCGCCTCCTCGATCACCGGGCCCCGCCCCCTCGATCGACGGGCCCCGCCCCTCGATTGCCGGGCCCCGCCTCCTCGATCACTGCCGATGATGGGCCCAGCCACCTCCTGCGAAGCTGCTGGTTGTCACCAACTCAGCAGCAGCTGTGAGAAGGAACGGAGCGTTCCTCCTCACAGCCGCCAGTGACAGCCAGCAGCCTGGCTGTCCGAGCAAGATGCCATAGCGACCCAGGCGGCCCGCATGGCATCAGGGAGATGTCCTGGCCGGGCCCTGCCGTGCCTCGGGCCCCATAGCGGCCGCCTGGGTCGCTATGGTGATTGTTACGCCACTGTACCCAGACTAGAACCACCAACTTTGAAGTTGAAGTCTCGCGCCTTTTTATCTCTGTATAGTCCTGTACCCTGCATGTTATTATTTATGACTGATTTTTTTTCTTGGAAATGCCTTAAAGTATGTTTTTCTCTGAGTCAAAGTCCTGCTTTCTTTTTCCACTCCAGTGCTCTATGCTGGCTTGGCTGAGTAATAGCCACATCCATCACAAGTGTCCTTACACAGACAAACATAAATCAAGCACAAAGTACACCAGGTTAATCTCGCCCCAGGTGCAGATCCAGCCCATCCACAGCCAACACTACTCACAGCATATTTTAACAATGTCCAGACTCACTGTGGGCCATGTAAATCTTATTTATTAGACCACAGCAATGGGATAAAAGCTTACATGTTATGCACTGCTATAATTTTAAAAAAAAAGTTTGCTTGGAAACTATGTCAAACAATTTTTCTACCAATAAAATTGCTGCTTTCTTGTTTTCCACTCTAGGGCTCTCTGCAGGAACAGCTGAGTATAGCCATGCCCTCTATCACAAATGCCTTCACACAGAGTGTACCGATTACTGGTTGCACTTGGTCTAAAACAGGTGCCTTTTGAACTGCACAATTATAATTATTCTCCCATCACAAAATGTGTTACTACATTTATACTGTAACAGGATGGAGGAGGTAAGACTATAAAATAGGAGGTTGTTAGTACAATGTCTTACTGGATGAATATCTGTGACGACATGGTGATCAGTTTATGAGTTAAATGTGTATTGGTGTTGGGTTATGTTTGAGTGCGTTATGTTGTGTGACTTGGTTATGGAAAGACTATCAGCACCATCCCTCGTTATCGCCCATTGTACTCTGAGGGAGCTCAGAACAATGACATTCTGGCCAGGCTCCTACTATGGCTGTCTGGAATTCGTTAGCAGGTGGACACCTGTGGTGTTGAGCAGACCGATGGTCTGGGAGGGGAGGGGGGATGTGATGGGATTATATTCTGATTTCATCACTTGCTGTATATAAGTTTGTACAGTTGCTCAATAAATCAGAGTTTGTTTACCCTACACTCGAGCCTTGGCTAGTGACTGGGGAAACTGGGAGCTACAGATCTTCAGGTTCCAATATCTCCTCAGCAAGGAAGAAGACAGCGGCGGACATACTCATCCTGAGTACGGCGGTCCGTCACAATATATACTTCTGTGACTTCATCTAGGCTTACAGTAAAGTAAGCCAACAACATACATGAGTGTGTTCAGATGCCAATAATCTCTGAGCCAATTCTAACCACCAAGTACCTGCCAGTGGGGAGAAGGGGGTCCTGGCATGACTGCTCTGGGATATCTGTTCCTTGATCATGGTAACATATAGGCACCCCTTATTACATCTGGCTACCTATCAAATGCATTTGATCACATTTTTCACCGTAGCGTTTATTAATTGCTACACAAGCTAACATTTTAATTTGAGAGCAGTGATACTCACTTAGAAATATTTGCAGGGTGTCTGTAGCAAGCAGATTTTAATTGTCATTTTTTCTAGTGCATAATGTGAAATCAGGCAAGATTGGTTGCTCTGGGCATCACTTGGACTTTGCCTTTCCTTCATTAGTCAAGAATCCCAATTAACTTCAAGTAGCTGAATTTGAGTGTTAATGAATGAAATACATTTACATCTGCATTTATTTTTATACCAATGATAATATTGTATCAGCAAGAAGTTTTGTATATTTAGCTAAACACATAAACTGTTTAAACTGTACTTCTTATAATGCTTGGTCTATTCAAAGCTAAGATTTCAGATTTTGTGACAAGCCAGTAGGTCGAATCGTCCATAGCGTTCCTATAGGGAGGCCCAAAATGGCCCTAGATATGTTAAAACCTTTGAGTGTAACCTAGCTACCTTTCCAGAATATACTTTGTAACTTATTCCATAATAATAAAACTGTAAAATAGAAGTCCTTTCTTATTAAAGAAACCATCTACTTTTATATTACTGTTTTATAGTATGATGGACTGCAAGCTCTTTTACCTTCGGCATTATTCCTTTTTAACCTTGCGAGATAAAAACAGCAAGATTTTGATTATCTTTTGTGACAATTGCACCATGTCTCACGTAGAAGAGGATAATAACTACAGAAGCACTAATCATTGGAAGTCCTCATTATTGCAAAGAGGGATAATGAAAAATCTAACAAACAATTAAAGCACAATGAGTAAAAAACATATACAGTTGTGTTCCAAAGTTTGCATACCCTTGGAGATTTGGTAATATATGTACCATTTAAAAAACAAAACATGAGTGAGCAGGCAAAACACATTGCTTTTATTTCTTATGGGATTCATATTCAACTGTAGGCCATAACAGAATGACACAATCATAAAACAAAACATGACAACAAATAAAAAAATGAAATTACCCCTGTTCAAAAGTCTGCATACCCTTAGTTCCTAATACTGTCCAAAGTATTGCCCCCTTTAGCATCAATGACAGCGTACAGTCTTTTGTAATAGTTGTCTAGGAGGCCTTGAATTCTTCCAGTTGGTATAGCTGCTCATTCGTCTTGGCAAAATTCCTCTAGGTCATGCAAAGTCTTAGGTCGTCTTGCATGAAGATTGAGATCTCCCCAGAGTGGCTCGATGATATTAGGGTCAGGAGACTGTGATGGCCACTCCAGAACCTTCACCTTTTTCTGCTGTAACCACTGGAGGGTCAACTTGGCCTTGTGCTTAGGGTCATTGTCATGCTGGAAAGTCCAAGATCATCTCGTGCGCAGCTTTCCTGGAGAAGAATGCAAATTGTCTGCCACTATTTTCTGGTAACATGCTGCATTCATCTTGTCATTAATTTTCACAAGATTCCCTAGAGCCTTTAGAGCTCATACCCCTCCCCAAAACATCAGTGAGCCACCACCATGCTTCACAGCAGGGATGGTATTTTTGTCACTATAGGCCTTGTTGACCACTCTCCAAATATAGTGCGTATGGCTGTGACCATAAAGCTCTACTTTGGTCTCATCACTCCAAATTACGGTGTGCCAGAAGCTGTTAGGCATGGCAAGGTGTTGTCAATAATATTGTAACAAGGCTTTTTTGTGGCATTGGCGCAGTAAAGGCTTCTTTCTGCCAACATGACCATGCAGTTCATTTTTGTTCAAGTATCGTCATACTGAGCTCCTTGAAGCACCCACACCATCTTTTTCCAGGGCAGCCTGTATTTCTCCTGAGGTTACCTGTGGATTTTTCTTTGTATCCTGAACATTTCTTGTGGCAGTTACAGCTGCAATCTTTCTTGGTCTACCTGACCTTGGTTTGGTATCAAGAGATCTCCGAATTTTCCACTTCTTAAAAAATGATTGAACAGTACTGACTGTCATTTTCAAGGCTTTGGATATCTTTTTATATCCTTTTCCATCTTTATAAAGTTCCATTACCTTGTTATGCAGGCCCTTGGCTCAGTATCTAGCATGCTCAGTGCATTCACATGAGAGCTAACAAACTCTAAAACAGACTATTGAAACACAGACACAAATTGCAATTTATTGTTCACTTCTCCTGCCATCTCCAAACTCTTCACTCTTTAGTGAATACCCCTCATTGTCTTCTTTAATTTTGGGTGTGTGAGGGAAGGGGGTTTCGCTAGTATCCTATGCAGTTTTTAATTTTTTTTCTAAAATAAAGAGAGAGTACATGTTTGACATTTTGTGCGTGGTTTACACTCCTTCTGCATTTAATTTTTGTTTGATTGTTGTTATATTTTAGGATTTGCATACCCCATGGCTATATTAAGGTGGTTATTTACATGAGTATGGTGATCTTTTTAGTTTTGTATTTGATGAAAAGTTCATCCTCTAGACAGGGATGATCCTGATTTCAAAGTACTGACTGGGAGGTGGTAAGCAAGAGGTTCCGACAGGTCCTGGTGCCTTTGTCCTTCTCAGGGAGATATTTGACTAACAGTTGCCATTATAACAGAATGTAAAATCTTCCACCTTTTGCATCTCTGTTGAATATTCTAATATATTGACAACACTTCCAACTTCTGTATCAGTTCCCTAAGGCCTTAAAAGGTATTGGACTGTAGGATCATCCACCAGCCACATTACTCTTATTTATAGATTGTAAACGGAACTACCTTCTTCACCACTCCCTTACTTCTTAAACAGTTATAGATTGTAAATGTATCTTCTGTCTGTACCCCTCCATTACTTCTAAAAAAATGATAGATTGTAAACATATCCACTGTATGTATCACTCCCTTACTTATTAAAAAAAAATGTAGATTGTAAGATTTGCCCCTTTCTGTACCACACCCTTACTTTTTAAAAGATAATAGATTGTAAACTCATCCACCTTCTGTACCACTCCTTTAATTCATAAACACGTATAGATTGTAAGATCGGCCACTTTCTGTACCATTCCCTTACACGGTAATAGATTATATATTGTAAACCTATCCACCATCTGTACCACTCCATCTTTTACTTCCTAAAAGATTATAGATTGTAAAGTTATCCACCTTCTGTACCAATTCTTTATACCCTAATAGATTATTGATTGTAAACTTATCTACCCTCTCTTTTTAGAAACAATATACTAGAATGTGTAAGTTTATACACCATACTCCCTTATACCCTAATAGACTATAGGCTGTATGTTGATTTACCAAATGCAAATAGGCTTTTCACTTTGCAAGGGCATTTTCCTTTAGCTTAGGGAATGAGATGAAGCTCTGCTGATTCCATTATCTAATCATGTGCAAACAAAAATACAGTTTACTTCTTTCCTTGCATATAACTGGGCGTTCTTTAGAAAGTTAATTTTTACCACACTCGCTAAGGTAAGTGAAATATCCCTTGCAGATTGAAAATTAAATTTTCAGAGGGAACATGCTCTACTCCTTTAGTAAATCAATCCCCATATGTCTTACTCCCTTATACCCAGTGGTGTATTCTGGTTTGGGGCTGCCCTAGGCAAGACGAAACTAGGGCAACCCCCCTTCCCCACTAAATCTGCAGGATTTCAGGGGGCTGTGCAGGATCTGTGGTGGGCTCTGCCATAGATCCTGCAAAGCCCTCGAGACCCCACCACAGATCATGCACACCCCTCCTGATCCAAGACTCTCAGGTGGGCTGTGCAGAATCCATGCTGGGCCCTGCAGGGTCCCTTTAGCAGCAGTGTGATCTTCTTACCTGCTGCTTGGTCCCCCGCCTCCTCCACCGCTGGACTGGTGCTGCAGGACCTCGCCTTGTTTGCTTCGCGGCAGATATGCCCCTGCTTATACCCTAATAGATTTTAGGTTGGATGTGTATTCACCATGTGTCTTACTTTAATATATACGCTAATAGGCTATAAGTAGCCTCAAACCGCAACCTCAGCGCTGATGGCGGCCACCAGAGATCCTAAAGGGTATCTTCATTAGCATGCATTTACACCAGGAAGGACAGCTGTTCAGACACGGGTAGGGAAATCCTCCAGTACATAAAAAAAGATAAAAGAAACAGTGCCTTCTCCTCCTGTGATACCATTTATTAAAATGAGTATAGAGCTCAGATGTCTTTCCACCTCACATGTTTAGTCCAGATAACAACAGCGAACCATCCTGTAATCAATAACCCAAGTACGGAAAAAAGAAGACGAAGAGACCCTTTAGCAAGTGACGGTGGACAAAAACGTGTTTTAAGGGTTAAACCCCCTTCTTCAGGGCGGACTGAAGCAGTTGGGTTTTTAATTACTTTTCCGACATACCTACTTCCAGCGCAAACTATTTTGTTTAATATATGTTATACTAATGTTAACTATTAATTATGTTTTTGAGTAATGTCAAAAACCTAATTAGCATGGGCCAGCTGGTTCCAGCTGAACATTGTTAGAACATATGAAGTTGTAGTGACCTATTGCTCTGATAAATTAGTTGTTATGATATGACATTTTGCACTTGACCTCTCTGGGGATATAGTTAGGTTTTACTAGGGAAGAAGATCAGTTACTAATGGAAATGTGACTCATCAGCATAATACAGGTGCACAACGCCTATCATGGATGGTATACTCATGTCAATGTAATTTGTGAAGTACTGCATATTCCTTCCTTCACACAGATCATTACAAGCAGGAGAAATAGATACTGACAATGTAAGGAACCTGACTGGATTCAGTCATGAGACCTTCTATGCAATCACTATACCCCTCAGCTGTAGTCTATATCTCTCCCTAGGATTTTTCTCTACCAGCATGCATCTCTCTGTATGTTCTCCATCATAGATAGTCTGAAAATGTCATAGGCTATATAAGGTTTTACACAATTGCCCGCTAGGGGGCGCGCGCGAGCAGAAAAAAATTGCCGTCTGGAGACGGCAACCCGCAGATGCAGCAGTGCCGTCCATCCGTTTTTTTACTACGGTCGGACGGCAAGAGGTTAATGATGTATTAATATTCATAGCTGCATTCATTTGCATATTTTATATCTGTGCGGAGTTCAGCTTCAAATATTAAGTAGGAAGCCAAATACAAGTTATGGTGTTTGCATGCTTCTTCCAAAAATGATGATGACATTTCAATATTTTCTCATGAGTGTGGCTACTCCTCCTTCACATTCGTTACCTTTTATTCCTTGAAATTTAGTTACCATGGGGTACACTATAATAATGTTTAAATGCTTTATAGACTAATATAACCTATAACTGGCTTCCTAAATCTCTCACAAACTTAATTAGTTAATATCTACTCTCACTAGTCTGTATTTCCCTCCCAGAGGACCCTAAGGTAAGTTATTCTACAATTACCAAAATTTCCAGTTTCTTTCAACTGCTGTGGCAATACCAAAGCATTGGATCCATGAAATGGATATTCTGTTGAGGATATATTATAGGAGAGATGGAAGAAGCCCACGCCTCTCAGCTAAGTAACAACTACACAAAGTTGAAATATCAGATTTGGGTCAAGTTAGTCCTTAAAAGAGAACCAAAGTCAAACCTTTTATTGGCTTTATTGAGTTGATTGGCAAGATTGGGAAGATTTTTCAGACCGTCTCCTAGACAAAAATTGATTGAAAAAGAGGTAAAGCCAAGACCTTTTTTTTGGCTTTACTTCTCCTTTGGGTCACCGTAATATATTTACTAATGTAATCCTGTCACCCAAAGTCAGCATATAGAGGGATAATGCCTGCTATCTGCTGACAGCGCAGACCTGCACTGCAGCCGGGAAGGATCCTGACAATATTGTCAGGATCCCCCTCGTTGCGTGATTAACAGCTTACTCTGCCTCTTCAGAGCCAGAGCCAGCTGTGCCCACCTCCTCTCCTGTTCGTCCCTCCAATAAGTGCTGGAGGAGCAGTTAGGGGAGGGAGGAATTCTTGTGGGAAGCGATGGCTAACAATCACAGCTCTCTGCAGAGAGAAGACATCATGAGCTGAGCAATCAACAGTTACAGAGATCTCTAACATCTCGGTAAAGAGTCGGCGTGTGACAGCTGCAGTGTCCCACGCTGGCTCAGTATATTTTACACTCCTTGCACTTCTCCTTTAAATATGAAAAGGAATCTGATCAATGTTCAAAATCAGTGATATTAAACTGAATCTGACCTGGCATAAAACACATTTGAGGCTTTAACAGTGCTGAAGTGCAGACACCTTGTGATGCATACAACTGCCTGTTAGTCTTCAAATCAGCCTCTGTGTCCCTGTGGAATTCTTGGATCCTTCGGCCCAGGCTGAACATGGGGCATCGTTTGCTGAAAACTAACATACTGGCCTGACACAGCATTAATTTAACGCAAGAATATTGCGTTAGTACATTGAATTCTTTTTATCTCAAAAGCCTTACTGATATGACAAAGAAATATTAGTTGAAACATACAACTGGGTTCTGTAGCTAAATGGTCCTTTTTGGCTATTTCTATAATACATTTGCAAGTGGAGAAACATTTTAATTCTTTCTAATGTCAGGTGCTCAGTAACATCAAACACCAAATGTTAATGGGTTTTATGAAGGCATGTTACATGAATAACTTCGCTGCTCAAAAAGGAATTATGATAATATCTGCTCTTGCAGAAATGTCTCTGGAAGTATGCATGCAATGCTCCCATCGGTCATCATAGACTACAATGTAACATACTTCAAGCAACAATACAGTATATGCTATTGTATCTGTATTGGAATTTTGGGATGGAATTTCACCTCCAAGGTTAAATACATCTGTACTGTATTACATCCATGCAGGAAATACTGGTAATCGAAGTAGTTTGAAGGGAATACATAGCCTGCTCTGTGTTTTTGGATATACTTGTAAATGAGGTCATCTTAATGTACATACACTTATCAGCTTGTGTTAATGTATTAAAAGTACAATTTATATATGGGGTTTGTAATCACATATTTAAATAGGGTTACGGTAGTCATATTTGCTTATCACATAGACAAGATTTGCTTCCTGCTTTGCAGTGTTACACAATGGTTGTGCTTTACTGCTCCTTCTCTTAATGCAAATCTATGCTTTCACTGCTTTTATTTCTAATTTCTCTCCTTTGTACCAGATTGCTCCACTTTGCAAATCTCTCTGGTCAGAATGGAACATATGACAAAACTGAAATGAAAGTATATTAAGTAGGCTTTAGCACAGCTGCAATATTTCGTAGATGGTTTAAGAAGTTCAGTGAATTAAAAAAGCGAAACTATAGTCATTTCCTTATTTATAGGACTCTGGATTTTCTGTTATAACTGAGCAAAGCCAACTAAACACTGTTAGTTCTTTTTCTTGTTTAGTCCGGCGTCGGGTGTGCCACTGTCAGAATTCCCTAACAATGACTGCAGCTGATTGGCTGCAGCCACTTTTCAAATTAGATTTTTCAAACCAGCTCCTTTGAGAAAAGTCAATTAAAAGAGAAGTTAAGGCAAACTTTTTTGGTTTTACTTCTCTTTTGGGTCGCAGGAGTACATTTACTAATGTTCAAAGCAGCAGTCTTATTAGTTTGTGACTAATAACTAGGAATTAGGGATGAGCCAAACACCCCCCTGCTCGGTTTGTATTCGAACATTCGAATGGCTGAAATGTTCGAATACGAACTCAAACTCAATGCAAGTGTATGGGGGTCGAATGTTCAACCCCCATACAGTTGCCGGTACATGTAATAAATACTGTGTACTGCCCCCCCTTACCTCCGCTGCTGTCCCGGCCTCCGGTCCCCTGGTCCGTCCGCTCGCTGTCCCGGCGGTCCGCGGCTCCTCTTCCTCGCCCCCCTGCCTCCACTTCGTCTGCAGGCTGGGAGCCATACCCAGCATGCTATTGGATATTGTAAAATGCAATAGCCAATAGCAAGCTGGCTATTGCACCCGCCTGCTGTCAATCAGCATGGGGGGACCTGATAGAGAACTTTCTCCTTCAGGCCCCTCCTCCGCTGAGCGCTGATTGGGCAAAGTCTTGCACCTGACCTGTGGTCAGGTGCAAGACTTTAACAAATCAAAGCTTCAGTGGGCATTTTGTATTATGGAATGTACGCTGTCGAACAGACCGCGAACATCCCATAAAGTTCTGGGCTCGGCGAGCGCTCAAATTGCTGATGGTCGATTCGAACTCATGTTCGAAACGAACACTCGGCCGATCCTTACTAGGGATGCACCGATACCAATACTAGTATCGGTATTGGTGCTGATACCTTTCACGATACTGGGACTTCCAGTCAGAGGGAGATTTCCTCTGACCAGCAGTGCCGCTGTTTGGCCGGCTCAATGCGGATTGGCTGGGAAGCCGGCTTCCCAGCCAATCAGTGTCGAGCCAGGCAAACAAATCTGATAAAATGGCGCCACGACCCCCACCCTGCAAACAAATCATTCCCCTCACATAGAGCCTTAGCAGCAGTTATTACTGTACCAGTCCCTCAGCCAGATGGGCAGACACTGCTCTCCAAACTCTCCAGGATCTGCCCACGTCTCCTGTGTGACAGTGCCCACGTGATCGGCCCTCATCCTGCTACTGCGCATGCGCAGAATGCCCAGTGCTCTCATTCTGAATTCATGTGCATGCGCAGTAGCAGGCTGAGAGCCGATCACGTGGGCGCTGTATACACAGGAGACGTGGGCTGATCCTGGAGAGTTTGGAGAGCGTTGTCTGCCCAGCTGGCCGAGGGACTGGTACAGTAATGACTGCTGCTAAGGCTCTAAGCGAGGGGAATGAGGTGCTTGCAGTGTGGGCGTCATGTCACCACATATGGTCAGATCTGTTTGGCCGGCCTCAATGCCGCTTGGCTGGGAAACCGGCTTCCCGGCCAATCAGCATTGAGCGGGCCAAATAGAATGGAGTCGGCTTCCCAGGCAATCAAGAAGCCAGGCGGTAATGACATGCCGCCTGGCTTTCTGAATGCCCGGGAAGCCGGCTCTATGCTACCGGAACTACCGGTACTCATACTAGATCCCGAAAAACCGGTATCAGTGCATCCCTACTAATAACCCAGAGTAAGCTAATGCCCGCTATATGCTGACAGCACAGAGCCACATTGCAGCCAGGAAGGATCCAGACAATATTGTTGGGATCCACCCGACTGCCTGATTGACAGCTGGGTCTGCCTCTTTCAAAACAGAGTATCAGTTGGATTTCCACTTTAAGGTAGTAATGGTTAAGAAAACTAAATCATTTAGAATGAAAATTGTATCTTCTTCCATATTTATGAGTCTCCAAGATGTTGAGCAGATGCAGAAGGTGAGAAATGATTATATGGGCTAGACCCTAGACGTCTGTCAGAAGCTCCTCTCACAAGCTCTGTAGAGAATGGAACATTATATGTCTAATTATAATGTATAATGTTAGCATTAGCTGTAAATGCATGAGGGGATCTCAGGAGTGTTTCCCCAGGATTTCCAGGCGGAGTATAGTTCAGACATCTAAATTAGGTGGTAGCCACTGCCTGGTATAGTTTACTATACCAGGCAGTTGACACTATTTAAAGGGCATTCAAGAGTAATTTATAAACTAGTGTATACAAACGAGTCTTTGAGAACATATAGAAAAAATGTGAAAGCTGTAGGAGTTTATTAGAACTGAAGCCAAACCTTTTATTTGGTTTTAGTCCTCTTTTGGGTCAAAGGACTACATTTACTACCGTGTTTCCCCGAAAGTAAGAACTACCCCGAAAGTAAGACCTAGCGCTATCTTAAGGGATTTCTGTAATATAAGACCTACCCCGAACATAAGACCTAGTTCAGTGGTAGGTCTTATATTACAGAAATCCCTGATAGTGCTAGGTCTTATTTTCGGGGTAGCTGCAACGTATAATAAAATTTTACATGTCACGGCCGCAGCTCAATCCCGCCCTCCCCGCCCACACACCCACCTGTCTGGCTCCCTGGACGGCATTAGAGCGGAGAGCAGCCGCAGCTCCCTCCCTCCCGCACGCCCACCTGTCTGGCTCCCTCGACAGCATTAGAGCTGAGAGCGGCCGCAGCTCCCTCCCTCCCGCACGCCCACCCGCACGAGTGGAGATCGGAGAGTGGACAGCTGCAGCCAGGTACACATAAGACATCCCCCGAAAATAAGACCTAGAGTCTTTTTTCGTGGTAAAAAAAATATAAGACACTGTCTTATTTTCGGGGAAACACGGTAATGTATTTCTGTGACCCAAAGTCAGCATGTAGCAGGTTACTGCCTGGTATATGCTGACAACACAGAGTCACATTGCAGCTAGGAAAAAATCCAAACAATATTGTCAGGATCCGCCCCACTGCCTGATTGACAGATGGCTCTGCCTCTTTAGAGCCAGAGCCAGATGTGCCCACCCCCTCCCGTCTGTCCCTCAAATAAGCGCTGAGGGAACAGAAAGGGCAGGGCGGAATGGTGACAGACAGTCACCCCTCTCTGCAGGGAAAAGACCATGAGCTGAGTTGATCAGCCGTTTGTGATCGCTTAGCTCTCAATTTTAGAGCCGGCAGCTGATAGCTGCAGTATCCCACGTCGGCTCTAAGTATTGGAAATAATACATTTTACTCTCCCAATACTACTCCTTTAACACATGAATCAGTCAGAAACCAACATGCAGTTTTAAAGAGTACTTTTTGACAGAAATATCTAATAAAGTGGCACTTGACCATACAGTTTGATCTTTATTTGCATAACAGTCTGAGTTTTAGGACACTCTAAAGCAAACAGGTATAATGTACAGGCAACGGAAAGTGTTTGCTACTCAATGTAAGTGGTGCTCTTATTAAATATATTTTCTTCCCAAAGTTTTTTGTTTTGTTTTTTTTGAAAGGAGGTAAGAAGCATTTGGACCAAGGACAAACCAGGTATGCCGTTCAGGACATCGGTTAACCCTCCAGGGTATATGTACCTTTTAGCAGCCAAGGTACATTTTAACAGCCAATTTTCAGATATGAGTGCAGGTACTGATGATGGTACAATAATACTGCAAACAAGTTACAGTTAATGATAGACACAAAGTAACAATTTCTCTTCATTTGCAAGTGTTACATGAATAACTCTTAAATCTCCTTAATTCCAGACTTCTGTCAAAGAATATTAATTTACTGCTAAGGATAGAGCAGGGAAAGGTTAGAGCTTTTAACAGCTTTGTATTAGCATCTGTGTCCCTACTGGAAAGACTTCCCTATACTTCCTGTCCAGAGACTCAAAAACACTAATATTTTTAGTTGACTGGGGTAGGGTTAGGACCTCTGACATTGTTTGGTGCTATTTGTGCCTTCCTGACTTGATGAATATGGCTACCCTTAATTTTTTCGTGAGTATCACAGAGACAGGAAGGGAGGAAACATTTCTTCAATGGGGTCACAGAGATGCTTTTGAAAACACACTCACAAATTGGCTGCAGTTAGGCTTTGATCAGCCCCAATCAACATCTCCTCCACCATATACAAAGGGGAGAGAGAAATAATATTTACACACATTACCCTTTATTGACACCAAATAAAAAAGATTTTATATAACCTTTTCTTTTATGAGATCATTGAGCAAGGATTCTAACTGGTAACTATAGGAAATTAGATTACTTAATTTCTTCTACTTACCACAAATCAGTCCTAAATGTCTTTTTTTTAGTTCAGTTCATGGTACGCATTATGTCATTTGAAAATAAAATAGATATGTTGTCCTTGCGGTATCCTAGAACTTTGACAAAGGGGTTTGTGATTGCATTGTTTTACATGTGCTACTTCTGTGACCTCAGGCAGCTGCGAGATACATTGTAATAGCTGGACTAAAAATAGTATCTGCACCTGCAATATCTCACACTGCTGGAAACAGGCATAGTATATTCTGATCCAGAAAGAAGCCAGAAGAGGTTGCTCTGGCTGTCTGCAGTCTGAACATTTTAGGATAATTAAAGACAAAATTGTGGGTGCAGCAGTGAATGTGTGTGGTGTTGAAAAAATAATTTAATTTATTAAATTATATTTCCTAAAGCCATGTTTTAATTCTTTCCAAGCTCTCCTACCTACTCAGAAAAATACCCTCCAAGCCGGTCCCGGGCCGCAGATGGGGCAGCGGATCCCGAACACATATAGACGATCGGTGGGCTATGGAGCCGCCGATCGTCTATTTGTTTAACACCCGGTAACGGGTGTTTGCATTGGTCGGGTCTTTTCTGCCCGTGCGTGCCCGCTAGGGGGCGCGCGCGAGCAGAAAAAAATGCCGTCTGGCGACGGCAACCCGCCAATGCAGCAGTGCCGTCCGTCCGTTTTTTTACAACGGGCGGACGGCAAGTGGTTAAAGCAAGTCCGTCATGAGAAAAAAATGTAGTTGCCATGCTGATCATTTAAATGGCAACATAAAAAAACATAAAATAAGTGTTATCCTAATATGGCTGCAAAAGCGGAACTATAAGTCTGGAATGATTCAAATCTCTCGTCAAGGTTTTCTGTCACTTTCTGTCCACCATCGGGGAGATTTTTCTTCATGTCCTCTCTTCGAGACACAAAAGGAAGTGAAAGAAAACCTCTCCAGTGAAAGGGAAATCCTCTCTATGAATTTTGGGATTCCTGATGCAAGATTCGGCAGCCATCACTTGTTCAAGTTAATGGCTGGATGACAGTAGCTGTATCTGTAAGCAGACATCCGCATGTGATTGTATGCAATACAATTACATGTGTTTGGAATGGATCACTCACGCATTAACTTGAACGGCTACATCTAAATGGAATAATTTAGGATTCCTGCCACAGGAATCCCAAACGCATAGCGCGAATGAGAACTTAGTTGTCACCAGCACAGATGTCCCTACTTTTCCAGTACTGGTAACCACTCAAACTTGTGGAATTCCCCACAGTGTTAGTCTCAGTGACAAATAGAGATGTGAATATCCCTAATGGGGTCACAGCAATAAAAACTTGATAAGGGTTCTTATTGTCCCACTCTATTCAAAAACAAAATACACATTAACAGTTGGGAATAGTGTATAACAATGTATAAAAAAAGTCAAAAGCCTAAAGTTCTGCCAAGTTATTATTTTTTTTAAAGTGTTATCATGGCCCATATGATTCTAGCTTTAAGTTCTTCTAGGGCAGGTAAGATTGTAAACTAAGCACCTGATTGGATGTTAGGGGCAGTTCATATACTTTCCTTCTGTTTATTTTTCATGACGCACAGACTAAGCTAGCAAAATAGCAAACCACTCCACCCAGTGTAATGTATGATTAAATAGTAAAAATAACAGGGAGCTTTGCCATAAACATAATTATGGAGTATGCTAAATATAGCGGGTGACTAAATTGCTTAATGCTATTTCTATCCATAACCTTTAGAAAACATATAGATGGATTAAAGTGATAAAAATATTTTCAAGTATCTACATTGAGGAGAGTTTATAAAATGTTTCAAGGTCAAAATCCTCCGTGTATTCAATGCTCTTATTTGCGAATTGCATGGGACAAACAGGTAAATAATTTAGTTTGACATACAAAATGTCATGCAACCTTTTATAATCTATAGGATGCTGTAAACAATTTTGTTTGCATCTTACCTGCACAAAGAAACTTTTTAAATCTTTAGAAATATACTTAAAAGTAGGGATGTCCCGATACCACTTTTTCAAGACCAGGTACAAGTACTTTCCCTCAGGTACTTGCCGATACTTTTTCTTAAAGGGACGTGACATTTTTTCTAAAACAGCACAGACTGATGATTTTAGGGCAGTTTCTCACTAGAGCTAAATATAGATTTCACCAGAGCTAAATACATCTCACCCGGGCGGCATGTGGATCTCTGCAGACAGTGGCTATGCTGTGGAGAGTTGATCGGGCGCAAGCCGTCTCCGAGGCTGTACTGTGCTGTGTGGGGCTGTCCATGGCAGTGCCTGCACTGGGTAGGAGGAGGAGATATAGAACCGGACAGGAACGGTCAGGTCCCCAGCAGGCTGCTGAGGTCTGGTTGGGAACTCAGCAGCCGTTGCGGTTAAAAAAATGTAAAGGGCCGGTATCGGCCTTCTGGTATCGGAACATCTCTACTTAAAAGGCAATTGCAGAGAAGACAAATAATGAAGTTTGGTTTGGGCTCTGGTGGGATGAATTATCCACTGATCTCTTACATCTCCTGCTTTAAAAAAAGGGGGAGCAGCAAACTGATGCCAGGGGAACTAATCATTTCCATTGTTGCCATGGTGCTAAGGGCAACAGCCCCAGAGCTATACTTCTCTTTAGAATGTGGAGTCCTAAAATCCTGTTAAATAATATGTAATGTAAAAAAAACAGAATTTAGACTTGTCAGAGACTATAGCAGGTTTGTAAAGACTGGATCTTGAATGCACACTTCCTGACGTTTACGTTCTCAAAAACAGAATTTGCTAGTAGTATTTTCTAAAATATATTTTACAGCATAACATTTCACCAAAACTTCCCAGATCCCAACCATCACTGTACACCTTACATTGTTTTGAAACACTTGGGTTTATTTAAAGGCCAAGTTCACCTTTCTGACCATGTTTCATGTTACACCCATATTTAGGATGTAACATGAAACATGGTCAGATTGCAACCCCCCTACCCTCCTCCCCCCACTTACCTGAATTGCAGGGTTCTGCATGTCCGCACCTCAATACGGGCATGGATGGGAGGAACTGTCTGCAGCAGCCAGAACATTGCATCCGTGATCTACTGATTTTTTTTTTTTAAGTATCAGAACTGATAGCGAAGGATGACTGCTATAGGATCCGTGATGTGACCTTTTACTAGGCCCCATATAATTAATTCAGAAGCTCAGATTAATCAACCAGCTACTAGGCATAATGATGGACTGAAGTATCTCAAAAGGGATACTATAATGTTTTTAGAATATTTGATATTTTTTTTATGTTTATAAAATATTTAGATTTAGCGAGGTTTAATACAATATGCACCTATGACCCCAATTTAGCTGAGCATTCCCAGTATTCTGAAGATAAATCACTGCATTAGCTGCTACCTATTTGTGTGTCTCTAATTAAAACTCTACACAATACTATATTAGTTATTACTATAAATGACTGTAAACCTTTTCCTTGAGCGACCTCTACTGAGACACAGAAATGTATTAATTCTTTGATGTTTGAGTTATACTGTTTGCTTCAGAGGTTTAGACACTGGAAAATGTTCAGCCAGCCCCCATATACCCTGCCTTCAAACATCATACCTCAGTTTTTTGAGTAAGCAGTACTTAAGGTCAATAACCTTAATAATGAGGGTGTTCCTGAAAGGATTTCAAGAAAAAGATCTTAAGTTAACTACAATAATTTAATTTTCTTTATCGTCTACGTTACTACAGAGAAATGTAGTAATTCTTAGACATTTGAAAGGTCCAAAAGCATTTCAACTGAGGGGTGGGCTTAAGCCACTGAGAGATCCAACAGACATGGAAATCTTCCTACTAAAGTATCTAAAGGAATCAATGTCTAAATGAAGGATAGAAAGGGCAGAACAGATATGGAAATTGTCACAATCAATGGAAGGGCACTGAAGATCAACCTGGAGTTCCAGACCAGGAGAGGTATTCACCTCTAGGGGGAAACTGCTACCTTTAAGAATTATGGACCTCAACTGATAATGTGGAGGACAACCAATCATCTACCATAAAATACACAGGTGGAACAAACTATTTGAACAGGAGTAAGGGACCCAGCAGGGTGAACAAATAGCCTCCCACTTGCAAAAGTAGAGGTGTAGGGTTTATGCAGAGCCCACGCAGCTGAGGTCTGCTGCTTCAGTAGGAGGTAAACTGTGATTGTCTACGAGGTATTACTACAGTGGCAGATTTGCGCTTGTTTCGCCTCATTCACGGATCTCTTGCATTGAATCAGGCACACATTCCGGCCACCAGGGGTACTGGGAATGACAATGCCAAGACAGAACCTTTAAAGGGCAAATAAATCAGACATTCCTTGGGTGTATCCTCAAATCCCAGGCACAAAGCCAAAGTGTCCTCCATATATTAACAGACATTACATCCATGTGAGACAAAAGCTTGGATGAGACAATTACAGCTGAATCGTAGGGCTCTAGACATCTAATTGAAAAGCTCCAATACACAAGTGGTCGTTCTGGAGATGGAGGGGACCCCATTAATAGAACTGATCCACAGTGATATGAATTCACATTCTGAATTCTGTCAGTGAAATTCCTGAAGGTTAAAACATTATCAGCATGACTAGTAGTAAGATTGTTAAGGTGAATGATTAATGTGTGAACAGTGGGTAGAGACCACTTATCAATAAAATCCCTTTCAAAAGGAAAAGGATTCTTTAGGTTGTTTTCAGTCCTCATAGAGTAAGGTTTTAAACACTGTGTAAATAGTCATTCTACCCTCCAACTGCAGGGTAGAATGCACTGCATCAGTCAGGTAAGAAACAACAGCATTTAAATCTAGGTCATATCAAACTTGCGAAAATGCAGGTTCTTCAGGAGTAGACTGTGGAGGACTGCATCTGAAACAGAGACAGTAATAGGGGCCTGAGGGACACATAATGGCAGAAGTCCAAAAAGGGTCAGAATTAGGTTCTGCTGTAGATAGCGCTGGAGCGCACGTAGAGCCACTACAAGCAGATTGTTTCATTAACTGCAGACAGACCAGTAAAATAATTTAGGTGGATATTAGAGGTCTGAGCCTCATATTGCAGACTTTTAGAAGACACTAATGAGGATGAACCAATAGCAATTAGGGGTCTCAGAATGTAGGTTACAGACATTGGCTCCTTCAGAAGATACCAAGAAATCACTCATAAATAGAAACAATGGAGTATAGGCTCAGGTCACCTGTTGTAGTGGGATGGCCTTCTGTGAGTCTTTTAAAAGACATGTTGCACCAGTTGGCAGAAAACAACTAGGCTCAAAATGAGGCAAGGCCTTGTGTACTCACAACCACAAGTAGCTGATGCTAAAGAGGGTCATAGGTGACCAGAGGTGGCCAAGTTGCTGTAGGTTGGCAGTAAAACATGACCATAAGATCCACAAAGCATTGCAGAAGCAGCAGTGGGAACATACTTCCTCTAGGTTAAACGTGGGAAAAATAGCATGTGTGGGATTGAACACTTCACCTAACGTATGATGTCAGCGTGCAGTTCCCTCAGCCTGAACTGTTACGGTCTTAAGATGTCAGTGGTTGGAATTTTAAAATGGTGCCAAAAGGATTCCAATTTTAAGGTAGGATTCAGCATTAGTCCTCAGAGGCTGGGTCACAGCAGAGGTTGTGCCACATCTCTGGGCCTGAAAAGCGCTATGCAGCTAACACCGTACACAAAGGTCTGGAATGAGCCACAATATGGAGCCGGTGCCCAAATGTCACGTTCTAGGCTAGACTCACAAGGACGAATGGCCTACTCACTATGTGAGTCTTCAGAGACTGGGAAACACCAGAGGCTGTGCCACCGCTCTGGAACTGGAAAGCACACTGCAGAGCCCAGTGCCCGAGGGTCACATTCCAGACTAGCTCTGCAATATTCCAGTCCAACAGGGATCGAATACAGCCCCCAAAGTTATTGCTGAGGATAAGCCGATCCAGATAGCTACTATGTAGAGGGTAACTCAAGACATGATTAAAGCCATCGAGGAAAATTTCTGCAGTGTATAAAATATATTGATTGAAGAACAATTATGGGAATAAAAAGCTAGCAAAAATATTTAGACTTTATTTCAGCAGAGCTGAAGAAAAGGTTTCCAACCTCCCAGGACACTAGCAAAAAAACCCCAAGGCATGATGGTTGGAGGCAGGACTATACTTGGGCTGGCTTAAATGTCACTAAACCCTCCAGCTAAAAACTGTTTTCCAATGCAGCATGATATGCAAAGCAACACCTATTGCTTTACATCACAAAACTATAATATACTTTATCTCAGCATGAGGATTCTATCTTCACCAATCTATCCCATGCACTGCTTTCCTCAAAGTACAACTCCCCAAAATCATTGTGCTGCTGTCACCAACGTGCATGCATGTCATTAACATTTATTCTGAATGCTGGTACCTCCCACAAGAGTTTCTTTGATCTTGCTCCCACTCCATTAGGCAGTGCTGCGTGGTTGGGGTAGTGATGAATGGGCTGGATTATGCATTGCAAAAAGCTTTTACGGCTGGTGGTAGATGCATCAGCATGCAGGAATATAGTCCACAGCAGCAACATAAAGAGGAGGGTGGCTACATCCCACATACAGTGGGACCATGTAGAGCTAGCGTATCCACCCTCATAATGGAAGTCAGCTGAGCAGTTATATCATATATATTTTGACATATAAAATCAATCATTACTTTTGAAAGGTATTTAAATGACCACTTGTGAAGGTAGGAATAATACATTTTTATTTTTGGTTTGGGTTTAGTGACATTTTAACAGCTGTTTGCCAGTGCCCAAACCTTCTGAAAGCAGCAGCATAACCCAAATATCTAATAATTACTACATTCCTGTGTCCCTCAATGGATGAAAAAGAAATTCATTTTTTATGGAAACATATTCTCTCAGAGGATAAAATGCTTATGTTAGGATTTTATTGAAGAGTGTAGAACATATTGGGTATGCAGCTTATAATAGGGCAGAATGAGAACAGGTTAGAATCTTTTAGAGTCTGTACAATGCTTTTAGTATTTGTCAGCAAATCTCAATTAGCTGAGCATGCTGGACTTTTAAGAGCATTTAAACTGGCCACGAGAGACCAGAATATAGCTCTCTCTCCTGGTCATAACATCTAGCATGTTTGTCTGAAAGTTCACAATACTATTGCTTTGCTATATGCGGATAAATGGAAATCATCTTTCTGCATAATAAAGCTGTAAGGAACTTAAAGTGACATTAAAGCCAAATTTTTTTCCCCTCCCCCCCCATGTAAATGTTAGCACTTACCTCAAATGATGTCTCTTATTCTGATCTTGCTCTTCTTTCCCCATGTTTTCATGTGTCCCTCCAGCGGTGTGACGTCACTCCGATCCAGCGGTGTCTGCAGGCGGGTGCACGCGTCCATAGACTTACCTTGCGTCTCTGCTCGTCTCCCGGCCGAGAATCGGAACTGCGCATGCGCCCGCCCCAAGATCCTTTGCGGCCGTACGATCACTTCCTGATTCTCGGCGCGGGATCGAGCAGCGATAACGAGGTAAGTTTAAAACCAATTCAAGCGGCGTTTTTTTTTAAAACTTCTTGCCTATATCTACTGCTTGCTAGCAGTACATATAGGCAAAAAAAACGGAGGGTTTAGAACCCCTTTAATAGATCATGTGTTTGCTTTATCGAGGTTAATAGATCGTTATTTTTCAGGAGGGATCATCTCTCAAAGTTGGACATTGTCACCTTTGTTACTTCAAGCTGTCCTAAAACACAATAATATTGCATAATGTCATAAGTGCTAGTCCAAGGTTTATAATTTGCTAACAGGAGTGCATGTGTATAAAATGGTAACACCTAAAAATTAGCAGACTTATGATTCTGTGTAGATAGGTGGATGTATATACAGATACCAAAAGGATATAACTGTATGTCCCCAAAATAAAATTTGTCCTTGGTTTAAATATTTAAAGCTGAACTCCAGGCAGATATAAAGACAAATCAATGTCAATCAAGTGTGCTGCATGCTAATGTGTTGACAAAAATGCAGATTGCAGGAGAAAAGGGTATGAGTTGATAGATGACCTCATCAGTCTGCTGCAGTTCTTTCACTGTCTATTCTGCAGGTTGAGACACAACTCAGGCCTTGGACAAAAATAGAAATTTATTTGGCAAGTAATACAGCAAACGTATGTGCATTTCATCTGTGTATTTAGCAGTTTGCCTACAGTTGCCTTGAGTTAAGCTGTATGTTTTCCCAAATCCACCGTACAATACTCTGGTTTGTGAAAATGTCAAGTTAACACCAATTCTTTAAAAAAAATTTGCTTTAATAGAGACATGAAACTACAGGCCCACAACATAAAAACATACATTTCACGTCATAGCTGTTAAAATACAGCTTCTGCTTAGTAGTACAGTCCATTATTAGCGTCCAACTGCCAAAAGCGATTACAAAAAAGTTATTTAATATACAAAAAAGATCATCTGTGAGATTTTTTTGTGTGCTTAGCAGACTTTTTGTCTGATTTGCTTGATCTTCGGTCCTCAGGAATATCTTTGTGGTGTATTTTCTCTTTATGCCTCTCTTTGCGAGGTTCATTCCTTGAACCTGCTTTGTGAGGCCGTTCTGTACTTTTGTCCCTTCTTGAGATTTTTTCTTTCTCCTTTATCGATGCCCTTTTCTTTTTCCTTGAAGTGTCTAAATGGAAAAATACATGACATTATTAATTACATAATAAGGATAGATGATAAGATAGGTCAAGAACCAATGGGATTGATTGCTAAATAAATAAAATAAAAAAAAAACCAAGCATAAGAACCTTAAAAAAAAATCCCCTTTAATTCTGTAAAGCATTGCTGCAAATGAGCAGATCCAGTGAATCTGCTTCACATTTCAAGATACAGCAAGTTCTCCCATTTAAAGTCTTAACTTGAGAACAAGCAGTAATTTGACTGTTAGCTTTAGGCATAAACACAAATTATAAAGACAACAACTGCATGATTTGGCTGTTTTAATCACGTACCAACATTATTGACCATAGACCATCCATTTAAGCAATAACATACTTAAAGTACAAGCCCTAATGGTTAGTTCGGTGTCTAATGGAGCACAAAATAAAGGACCTGTTTTTGTCATTAGAGCTTGTAACGTTTTAACAATATAAATTCTGTCCAATTACTATTTGCAGCCCTTAACTGCTTGAAGACCAGGTGTTTAGACCCCCTTCCTGGCCAGGCCATTTTTCAGTATTCAGCGCTGTGGTACTTTGACTGACGTTTATTCCGTCATGCAACGCTGTACTGAAATGAATTTTATACCATTTTTTGGGGACAGATAGAGCTTTCTTATGGTGGTATTTAATCACCACTACGGGTTTTATTTTTTACTATAAATTAGGAAATATTACTGAAAATTTTGAAAAAGAAAAGTTTTTTTACATTATGTTAGGAAACATTATTACCCAGTTTTTTGGTAAAATATAGAAGACCGGATCACGTTGGGTAAATAGACACCAAACATGTCAAGCTTTAAAATTGCACGCACCCGCGAAATCGCAGAAAACTGCCATACCCAAAATTGACCATAGGCGACGCTTTAAAAGCTTTTACCGCTCATCAGTTTAGTGTTATCAGTGAATGATGGCCCTAGAATTATTGCTCCCACTGTGACGTTCGCGGCGATATGTAACATGTGCGACGTAACAAGCGCAAGTCTTTTTTGCACGCATGCACCTCCGACGCATGTTTGCATGCGTGTATGTATGGGTGGGGACTTTAAATTTTTCTTTTTTATTCTTTGGGGGGGGGGGGGGGGGGGGGGATGAAGCAAAAAAACAAAACAAAAAAAACCTATAAAGACTTCATACCCCACCATGCACTCTGTTGGATTTGGTGTGGGGACACACTGGGGGCTTCGTCTGCCATTGTGATGTGCAGGGCTCCTGGTGTGTCCCTGTGCCTTTAAGGAGGTTGGGCTGCCTCCTGGCAAACCTGCACCCTATTCATCCTTAGCTGTGTATGCTCCAAGGTGGTGGCTCTCATAAAGTAGAGTTAGGACCACACTACACAGAGGGGCTTGACAAGGCAGTGCGGCTTCCACATATTTTGCAAAAGTTGTGCAACTTAAACCTCTGTTTTTAACCCTTGTAGTTAGAACAGTGTATTTTTGTGTGCAAGCTGGCTGGGCAGTGTGCTGGGAAATTTCTGTTTTTGTACTGTGTTTCCCTTTCATGTGCACCTTGCTTAAAGCTAGTTATGAATTCATGAGTGCGTTTCCCATTTGTTTCACTTCTTCCTAAAAATGGACGCAAAGATCACATAAAGAGCACTATGCGGCGGCCATTTTAGACAGCATACTGAAATGAACTGCATAACTCAGATTACTAATCAGGAAAAGATCCGTGTTCCTTTGGATCGGTGATGATTTTTAAATACCCGTTGTAAGAAGGCGCCGGAGTACTTCACTGTATTTTACTTAATGGCTTTTGGCCGACCTCTTCATAACCTTCATTTTCGAACAATCCGCCAGTATGCGTTTAGTCTATGTAAATAGCTCTGATGGCCAAAAATGAATGTAGGGGCACGAACGGCACAAACAGTCCATCAGACAGTAATGCAAATCCCTGGGCCACAGAGCTCCTTTATTCACTAGCAGTAACCCTTTGAGGGATATAAATCAATTTGTTTCATTATTCTAGTTTCATCTGAGCTGAACCGATGTCATATTATTTTCTAAAAACGACCACCATGGGGCAATCTTATATAGTTTTGTCATTACAGAGTAAATCTTTCTTGAGATTTAAAACAATATATGGATTTCTGGACCAACAAAGAACATTACTCACATAAAAGTGGTAAGTAGAAATACTGAATTTACATCTGTATGTCAAACCAGACAACCTTCAAAAGCAACAACCATTCTCTCTGTATCCCCAATCATGGCAGCGTTTTTCTTACAGGAGTGCATATAAAGGAGGTGTCATAGCAAGCAATTATCTGGCTAGAGCTCACGGTCCCTTCTAGACAACATCCACAATGCAGACATTAGGAAACTCCCCCCACTACCACTGCAGTAAATTATAATTACCAAGCCTTGTGCCTACTACTGCACTGTTATGAATCAAATTAATCTCAGATCAGCAAGATCCCCTAAATACAGACGTTCATGCTGTTTTATCATCTGCTCTCTAAGCAGTCTGTATAAAGCCATGGTGATCTATGAATTAGACTGAGAAAGAACTTTTTAAAATTGCCAATGCTGTTAACAGTAATATCTGTTTGCAGTACAAAAAGTCACATTTTTAGCAAGCACAGATGGAAAAGTGTCTACAGAGGCATTTTTTGTCATTGTCTCTCTTTGCCCAAGCTACATGAGCCAACATATACATAATTGCATATTTTTTTGATCTGAAGAACACAAAGGGGGGAATTTATCAAAACTAGAGCAGACAAAATGTGGAGCAGATTTGCACTGCAGCCAATCAGCATCTCTCTCTTTCATTTTCAAATCTTACCTGAGCAAACTGAAGATAAAGGCTGATTGGTTGCCACGGGCAACTGCTCCAGATTCTGTTTGCCCCAGTTTTGATAAATTCCCCCCTCAGAATCTATTTTCAGTTTGAAATCACAGGCAATGAACTCCAGTAATCAATATTTTAAGTCCGATAGGAAACAGTTAGCTAGAAGAACATACTGTTTCGGTGATGAGAACTTCATATCAGAGTTTGTGGCTCTCTCTTCTTCACTCACCATTAAAAACACATTAAACAATGGGGTCACGCCTCACCTACTACATCCTTCATCACATAAAATAAATAATTATTACACATGCAAAACTAGATCCCTCAATCTTCTCAGCCTCCATATTGGCTGAAAAAAAGTGAATGGGAGTAGAGACCTCACTACTGAAGAGGCACTGCAGATGTATAAGTACTACGGGCCAGTGGTAATGCAGAAACTTTCTGTGCTGGTGGTCCACAAGGGTCTATTTGAATTCCCTTATAATGTGGAAAATGCCTTTACAATATGTTCATTACTTATTAAGAAGGCTACCCTTGTTTTGAATGAGGTCGTTATTCTAGGGATGGCATCCTTATACCATCATATACAGTATGTGCGGAGTTATTTTGAATAATATACTTGGGCACAGGTAGAATGCGTGCTTGCGTGGGTTTCCTCCCACACTCCAAAGACATGCTGGAAGGTTAATTGGCTCTTGTCTAAAGTGGCCCTTTATGTAAGCATGTGAGATAGGGACATTAGATAGTAAGTTCCTTGACAGCAGGGAATGATGTGAAGAGCTGAATAAATGGCTGGCTCTATATAAATACCTGTAATAAATAAAACATAGCTGAACAAGGGAATAAAAACAAAAGAAATAAAAGATAGGCAATGTTTTTAACAGCCCTAGTTTTATATCAGATCAGAGCTCACCTGGGAAATTAGAACCAAAACTTTAAATTCTGTACAAATATAGAAAGGCAAAACCTAAAGCTTTTATTATGTTGTAATAGCTTTAGGACATAACAAAGATGTTTGAGGAGCACATGAAAAGGTTAAAAAAGTACAGAGATGCAGCACTGAAAGTTTACATTAAATACCCTCAAGACGAAAGGTGCTTTTTCTTGGACTGAATCAAGTAAACCAAGTTGCTGTGCGAGTAACACGGCCAACCTATTATATGGCTCCAACAGTCACCATCTGCCATTCATCTTTGGCATCTGGCTGTTCCCACCCCAGTAAAAACTTAATTTAAAATTAAAAAGCTTTAATTTAGCCAAGTCCAAGCCCGCAGTCCAAAAACCTTTGTATTTGACAATTCATCCACTGAAGCACTGTTGCAATGCTTATGAGAAGGATGCTGTGAGAAGTGGATGCACGTGACAAACCACTGGGAAGTCCTGCAGAACCTGGCTATACTGGATTAAAACAAGTGGACAGTCATTTTAAGGCAGGACTGATGAACCGGTGAGTATATCTTCTTTAGTTTATCCCCATAGACCAAAACGAGCTGTTAAGCCTTGCAGTGCAGGGGTAGTCCCACTGCAAGAGTTAAAGGAGAACTATGGGGTAAGTGTTTTTCCCCATAGTTCTCCTTAGGGTAACGGGAGGACACAAACTAGCGTCCTACCGTGCCCCAAAGCTCAGTAATCCCCGAGCTACAGCTCGCGGTATACTGAGACGCTGCAGCCGGGGCGGATCCCTACATTACGGTCGAGATCCACCCAGCTGCGTGATTGACAGCTGGCTCAGTCTATCTAGAGGCAGAGCCAGCTGTACCCGCCTCCTCCCCCATTCGTTCCTCCAGTCAGATTGTCACATGACAATGATAACCAGGCCACAGGGATGATTCATTTTCCCTCTAGGGACACAGACATCATTAAAGTGACACTAAACTCAGGAGTTAAATCTTAAAAAAGCATTCACGTACCTAACTATTAACAAAAATCATCTCTCCAATCAACTATCCTGAAATCATCTCTGAATTGGGAACTGTCCTTGCTCCTGGAGGGTGGCTACTTTTGTTCCCCATGGTACTTGTATGTGTTGTAAAGTAGCCACCGCTACAAGCTCAACCCCATGATGGACTACAGTCTCACGTTTAGTTTACCAATTGGTATTGAGATTGCATTCTATCATAGGGGTTGGAGTGGTGCATTTGTAAGATTTACCTCCTGAGTTTAGTGTCACTTTAAATACCTGAGAGAGATTCCAACTTTCAGATTCTTTACAAAACTAAAAAAAAAGAGAGAGAGCCCCCTGGTCAATCATGGGAAACATCTTTACCAAAGCCAGATCATAACATGTCAAACATTACAGCATGAACGTTAATGCCAAAGTATCCTGATTAGCCAGGCATCAGCAGCCAAGTTAAGACAATGGACCCGTTTAAATGTGTCATGTGATCTGTGATACAAGCACTCCCTAGCAGAGACTAGGTCACTAAAGGGGATATTTATAAAGCCGTGATTCTAACAGTTCCCAAACAATCACTGCAGGTGAATCCTCCAGGTGCATGTGTTTTAAATAACCATAATTCATTCTATGAGAGTGAATGTTTGGTGGAAGTCACATTCACTACTTTATAAATATGGGCTTACGTATCTATAAAAGGTAAGAAGGGGAAAAGTATATGCTATGTATATGCTATGTCTTTTGTCATATGTATACACCACAGTGTGGATGGGCAACCTGAGTGAAGAAAGAAATATAGACTTAAAATATAGACTGGATACTTATTTTGCGAATAACAGGCTGATCCATAAAATCTCCAGGAAGCAGCAAGGTCTAGACTATTCCTTTAATTTTCTAAAGATAAATAACTTAAATTTGTCAGAACTAAGTAAGCATTAGCGAGCCTCGTATACAAATGTCTAAAGAATAATTCTCTCTGTTTTCAATAACAAAACATTCAGGATTCTCGATTTCATGTCTATGACTATGGACAACCGTATTATATCATATATAAAAATACCTGCGTCACTACTGGAGCTGGAGGAATCACTGTCACTGGATGAGCTGGAGTCACTGCTTGATTCAGATGACGACTCTGAAGATGAAGAGGACTCTGAGGATAAGGAATCAGATGATTCGACATCCTGTTTTTTGGTCATGATCATTTTTGGTGCATTTTTCAGATGTTCACGGAGTTCATCCCTGTTTTAAAAAAGCAATAGCCCACTTAGTATGAAATATAAACAGGTAAGACTTGTATCTAAAAGGACTTATTGAAAAGGACCTTACGTCAATCCTCCGAGACCAATAGAAGTAAAAAAGTTGATAGCAAATCGAGTGTTTTTTGGGCAGTCCATGGGCAGCAATCCCTGGAAGAATGGTTGAAGAGTTCTGAAAAGACGAGGTAGAGGAAGTGTGAGCGATTATCGAGTCATATCAGTTGTGTAGTTCCAAGAGAACACTTTATGTTGACCAAAACCCACCATTCAAGCTAATGTAAACAAAAGCAATAGTTATGGAAACAAATGATATGCAGTAATGGAGGGTGGATGGGAGTGTAGGTATTGCACTGACTTTATTGCCCAGTAATGAATGGTATGCAGTATATTAAAAGGAGAACTATGAGGTGAGTGAAAATTACTCATCCTCATAGTTGGAGCCAATGTGTGACAATGAAACTGTCACATGTCGGCTCAATAGATCGGGAATTGAGTGAACGCATACCGTCGCTCGCTCACTTCTCGATCATCTTCCTGCAGAGAGCAGTGACTATCAGTCATGGCTCCCTGCTGGAATTCTCCCCCTCCCCTCTCCGATCCTCCAGCGCAGAGTGGAGGAACGGACGGGGAGGGGGCGGGCACAGCTGGCCTCTAGATAGGCAGAGCCAGCTGTCACTCACGCAGCTGGGCGGATCTTGACAGCATTGTCGGGATCCGTCCCGGCTGCGGCTGTCTCAGTATACCGCGAGCTGTAGTTTGCGATATACTGATCTTTGGGTCATGGGAGAAGGTTAGTATATGTCCTCCCGTGACCCTTAAGAGAACAATGGGGAAAAACACTTACCCCATAGTTCTCTTTTACATATGCATTATTAAGCCCCAACTACTGAACCAATGAAGTCAGCATGACATAGCTTAAAAATGTTTTTAAGGTTACAACAGTTCTTCAGTAGTTACCTTGTAGTGCCTGCAAGCACATGCATCTCTAAGTTTTAACGCTCCCCGCTGAGAAGATTAATTCAGAAGTGTTGACTATCACTACTTCAACCGAAAGTAATGAGAAATCCAATTATTTAAAGTTATCACTGAAAGTTATCACTACTTAAAATTGTGCTGTTTGTGTGTGCTTGGAGTTCAGCTTTATGTTACAAAACCATGGTCATGGTCCTTTATTTCAAGATCGATAGTTGTTGAGACCAGGAACATCTCTAGAGCACAATGGACCAAATGGTGGAAAATAATGAGGAACCCTGCAGAAGGTTAATAGCTACTGTATGTTACAGTAATAATATGGCATGCATTTTTCAAGCATCTCAATTCGTGTCCATTTAACCCTTTAGCTGCTAAGCCCTCTGGAACACTTGTAAACTTAGCTGGCCACACCATTTTTGCAATGTTCCCCATTGTTTTGATTTTCTATTGCTGCGCTGCTGGCATTTGTAAAAGACCCCCTCAAATCATATATTTTCTGAAAGCACAGGCCCGGTAGAATAAAAAGATGGTGCTACTAATTTTGTTGGTCTTGTAATAATTGGGCAAATGTTTGTCAAATCAATATGAAACTGATAAAAATACACAATTAATGAAAGCACACTAAAATCAGTATCAGCGCACAAAAGCGCTAAAGCGACCATGAGCTTATAGCAGAACGGTAAAAGCCACCAATGTATGGCATACTGATGTGGCCAGATGGAAACAGTTGAGTTCTGCCGTATGCCATACGTCGGTGGCAGGGAAAGGGTTTAAGGTACTTTCCATCAAGACAACAAAAAACCAGAATACTCACACATCCTTAAGTCTGGCATTCAGTTTGGGGAGTCCCATATATTCACACAGCTCCTGGAAGAATATTTTCACAAATATACGACTAGAAGATGTTGTTGTTTCTTCGCTAAGATTTATGCATTCAAGAACCTAAAACATAAAAACATTTTTTATATTCATCAGATAAAAAACAAAAAAACAAACAAAAAAAAACAAAAAAAAAACGCAGGAAGATACAAACTTTCACACAAGCAATGCATGATCTTAGAGGTTTTGGGAGTTTTTAATTGCATTTCAGAGCTGAAATGCAATTAAAAACACCCAAAACCGAGCTGATCAGTGTGGTTCCATTAAAAGCTGAATGGAAACCACACTGATCAGCGCGGCAAAAATACTGCAGGGAGCAGTACGGGCGGGGTGCATTTCGGACCGCATGGAGCCCCGCTGTCGCATGAACGGTCCCCATATGAATGTATATAGTGAGTCAGCCTATGCTGACTCACTATATACAGTATAGAGAATGTAAACACTATACAGGTTGCATATGGGCCGAACAAATCAAGGAATATTTTCTACAGTTCTCTATTTACATTTGTACAACACAACTAAAGAAATGTTTGAGTTTTAATATACTTAAAACCTTAAATTAACAGTTTGAGTAATGAATGTGTAGCACTGTTTTCAAGTACATATACAGGCAATATTTCCCAATTATTGAATGATGTTTTACTAGTCTTATCTCAGTGCAAGCCTATGAACCAAGCTGTCCATGGACTTGCACCCGTAAGGATACAGGGAGGCTAACTTACTTCACTTGAATTATTTAATCATCTGCAAATGAATTAGAGATTTTGTTTTCACATGACTGAATAATTACAGTAAATCCTCACACAATTTATTTCTTGAACAATTTAGTAAATCAGTCTCAGTCTTTAGGTGGTTTAGGGCCTGTGTAAACTAACTTAAATTCACTGGAAATGGGTTTTGCATTCTCATACAAGTCTGTGAAAGTGCAAAACTCGCTTAAAGCAGGAGAGAAGGAGGTTATATGCAGATCACATATGCCTGTCAATGAAATTGGAGATCTCAGAGATAGTGGTCATGTGTATGTATTCTTTTTCTGCTCTTTTCAGTGTCGGAATTCAAAACATCTAATGACATTTACTAAAAAAGAAACAAACCTGGACAACAATATACAAATGAATATTTTCAATTGACAAAGAAGTATATTTCATGCAACTAGCAAAGGTCTATTGGTATCTTACTATTTAACACCAGCTTGGCCATAAAAAAAAAAAAAAAAAGAATGTACTTACACTCCATGGAATAGAGTCAGTATATAGGAGGTGGGCAAACATCTTGGCAACATTTCTTAATTTGTTTGTTTCCAGCCGGTGGATGGTGTCATACTGTTCTTTGAAAATGAATTCAAAAGCCTCCATGTATTCCTTCCTCAATAAACAGAAACGCTACAGGAGAAATTCATGCAGGCAAAATTACATGGTGAACACATACCAATGAAAGGCTTTAGAAAAGGTGATACACAAAAGAAGAGATTTACGAAGGCCTGCCCATGCAAAAAAAATAAAATAATTTGCTTAATCTTAGTGTAACTTTTTTTGCAAAAATTACACATAAATTTTAAGCATCAATATCATGACAGACATATTGTATGACTCTCCTCCATGCTTCATCAGTACCATTTAGATTTTGTCATTGTGGTATATAGAGAGTAGGAGGTGTAGCAGGCCTAGAGGGAGACAAACTTCAGCCCTTTTTTGAAATGGATCCCAACACCCTGAATTAGTGTCATTCATTTCCATGGTGCTGGCGGCAAGCCCGCCTGCATGATGGAAAAGCATGACGCTGTGTGAAAATTTCAAGGCACCCCTGAGGAAGTCAGAAGGCACCCTGGTTGATTTAACCACCGCAATGTGCTAGGGTTGGAAGAAGAAACAGAGGCAAAGCTCTAGAGCAAATACAAACACCAGGCAGATCGGGGGAACCCAGAACCTAAACACTGCAAAGCAAAACTGCTAAGCAATAACATTAATAACATTCATTTGAACCCATGTTTAGATGTTAGAGTCTATGGCAGCGGTAGGCAACCTTGGCACTCCAACTGTGCTAAACCTAAAAATGCATCTGGGAGACATGTCTGCGGCTGTCAGAGTCTTCCAATGCCTCATGGGACTTATGGTTCCACAACAGTTGGGAGTGCCAAGGTTGACTACCTCTGGTCTAAGGGATTGTGTGTTAGGAAAAAGACTGAACAATTAGCTTACCCCTGCAAGCAAGCCGAAGAACTTCTCATAGGTTCTCTGCTGAGCACAGCAATCCAGTATCATATTGCAAAGTTCTTTCTGTTTAAAAATAAAATTTAAATATTCAGTAAGCAGATTTTCTTTCCACAGCTGCAACACAATAGACTGTAAGTTAAATGTGCAGAGAGGCATTTCCCATTTGTTTTACTTCTTAAGTAACCGTAATGAATACAATAAAATATGATTGCGCTAGGGCTTTGGGCAAAATAGCAATATATATTGATGACAATGCATTATCAAGCTCTTTAATATTATACATGACATTGTATCTGGAGCACATTCAGCACTAATAAATGTGTTAAATACAGCAAATGTTCTTAAAGGGACAAGGAACCTAGAATGCAGAGTGACACAAAAAAAGCATGCTTCAAATTACATAAACAGTCTGAAAATCTTTGAGAAGCTTTCTGGCACCGGAAAGATTTGTGATTAGCATGTGGAATAGAGATTTTACTATGCACTTCTGACTTCGAGTACCACTTGGCAGTCACGGCCAAATTCTAGTTACACTTTAACCAATCTAAAATGGCTGGGAATTCCATGTCTAATAATCTGCTCAGGTGAAGGACCGTCTACATCATTGTGAATATTTGCAAACTGTTCAAGTGAAGCAGCTTCTGTTTAACAGGAACAAACTTTACTGGCCACTGTTTAGATTGCCAAATACAACCTAACAATTCGGACTTGTTTCAAATCTGACAGGCTGTTAAAAGAAAACCAGAAAGGTCTGGGGTCAATTTTTTCTTAAATTTTATTTACATTTTTAAAATTTTACTATATGTGTAAAATCCTTATTTTACAAGTAAACATGTAAAGGTGAAATCAGAGTTAAACAAATACAGTAAACTCCCCATTACCCGTCATTGATGCCACCGGCAAAATAAATCCTCGATTTTTTTCTTTGCAGGTGGCTTGATGCACACTAACAAATTGCCGGTTTCTTAGTTCACAGTATAAAGCGTAATTAGCAACTAAATAAAATAATTTTTTTTACATCTCGTTACATGCCGATGGCTAGATTCAGTGGTCGGCAGCAGAATGTAAAGCAGGGGAGCAAAAGCCAGCTTGCTATTGTCTATTTCAGATTGCAATAGCAGGTTGGCTGTTGTACCCGCCCATTGAGAGAGAACTTTCTCAGGTCTGCTCCTCTGCTCAATGGTTGGGGTTTCAGTAGCCAGTCTGCTATTGGCTATTTCAAATTGCAATAGCCAATAGCAGGCTGGCTATTGCACCCGCCCACTGAGCAGAGGAGTGGATCGGAGAGAGAGGTGCGCTTCTGTGCTAGTCGGGCGTTGTTTCAATAGCAAGCCTGCTTTTGCAATTTGAAATAGCCAATAGCAGTCTGGCTATTGCTCCCAGCTGCTTACATTCACCTGCTGGCTGCGGAAGCTAGCCGGCAGTTGAACGGGGCCACAGGGGAGGGTTGCTTGAGTTACTATTAACTCTCAAGCAAACAAACTACAGTTATCCGGCACCTACCGATGCCTGTGGGTGCCAGATAACTGAGAGTTTACTGTATTGTCTAAAGACAAGATGCATGTGTATTTAATGTTGTTGTTCTTTCTTCCAGATCTAATCAGCAACCCAGCATGAAACAACCCTTGTACTTTGCCATGAGGAAGGAGTCTCCTGTAATTAAGAAACTGGTCTTTTATTCGCCCCCTGTAATTTTCTGTACGTTTTATTTGCCTGTCATGATTTGCCAACCATTGGAAGAAAGGGAGCCCTGTGTGGCTATAGATAGAGCAGTAAAATGAAACAAATTTCACAATTTAAAATCTTGTTTGTTATAAAAGGGCCCTTTTAGCACTATCAGAATGGGAGATTTCCAAGCCAACACTCTGGAGGAGATATCTGCTTGTCTATGACCAGCTTTAGTCTTGTGTGTAAATGTTAATTCTAAAAGCAGTAAATAGGCAGCCAATGCTGAATCAATGATGAGCTCCTTCTTCAGCTGGTAGTTGACTGGCTGTCATGCTGACCCTCTAAGCTCACTGAAGTATGCAGAAAGGGAAGAGGGTCTATATTCGGGCTTGTTCACACCGAATGCTTGCTCTATTTTTTGCGTTGCAGTGGAATGGAACGCAGGCAAAGTTTTGCCACGCGTCCAATCGCACTGCGCGGGTAAGGGCGTGGAAGCGGCGCCATTAAATTCAATGCACTGCCACTCCCCCTATCGCCCCACAACGCAGGGGAAAGTTTCACGAGGGATCGCGGTGCGTTCCAGCAGCTACCACTCTGGAATGCGCCGCATTCGGTGTGAACAAGCACACAGTGATATTCCATATCACTGTCTCAATGTACTGAAGCCATCCTTTAAACAGATGAGGTAGAAGCTGTTGCTTTTGAGATGTGTTTATAACAAACATACGATAACATTTAGGCATACACGGTGACAGTGAATAGATACAGATCGGGAATTTATATTAGCATGGCCTAAGTTTGCAGGTCCTAATCATTAGCTTCCTAAAGAGAAAGCAAACACACAAGATGTTAACCACAAAAAAAGGATCAGCAGACACATTACATGTGTGCTCCTAAATGCAGAGTGAAACATTGCGAGAAATTAATAACAATCTGTGCATCTAAATAATCACATTATATTGTGCCAGATGGCTCACTGATTTCAGCATCTGTACACTACCACACTGTGCCCTCATTTCCAGCAGACGGGCTCCGATTTTGGTATTGATAAACTTTCATACATTCTGGTGCAGTAAATGTTACAATGGTCAATACTTCACTGTCCAAAATGTATTGGCAGCTTGTTTTCAGGAATACCGAAAATATAAATCACTACATTTTAGGCCTTGTTCACACCAAATGCAGACCAGATCCGGTCAGGTTTCTGCTGCGTTTTTGACTTGTTTAGGGCCGGTTTTGGTAAAAAAAAAATTTTTTTAAAGTTTAACATGGGCTTTCAGGCACTTGCATGCGCTTTAGATGCGTTTTTGCGTTTTAGATGCGTTCCAGAGCAGATCCAGAGCAGATAAAATAGGGCTTGCCGCAGTTTTTTCACCTGCTCTGGATCTGGTCTGGCTGGTGAATTGAAAGGAATAGATAAAAGACATCTCTTGACCAGTTAGGAAACTGCAAGATACAGAATAAATCCAGCGGTGAAGCCTTAGGACTATACAGAACTTTTCTTACCATCTGATATACTGTAAGCTTAACATACATGTAAAGCCAATCACTAAACTATCACAAACTATAACATGTTAAAGTGATTTCAAAAATATTTTTTAATGTTTTTAAATTTGCAGATCTCAATGAAATACTGGATGATCCTGCCATTGAAGTTCTTGTTCAGACACTTCCTGTAATAGTAACAACATGTCCTCCCTGTCTCCTGTGTTGTCACCCTGCTACTTGGGCTTGTGGTGGAGGCAAGTGGTCACTGACATTCGTCAATGTTGGTGCCATCAGGAAACCTATCCTGAGAAGTACCTTTTAGCCATCTCTCCGATGCAGAATCACAGCCTGTCAAAGCTTTGGTGTTTGCTAATGACCAAGCTTATACAGGGGAATAAAGTCATTGGTCTGCACACTTGACAGCGTTTGGACCTGGTCTGAACTGATAACTAACTTATGAGGTAAATAGGAAACTGGGATGGGTGCAACCCTGACCTTTCATTTTGTAACCCAACAGAGGCGGCACAAGAATGCAGTAGTCGTGACTTACACACTGGTCTGAACAATCAACCTAAAAATGTTTTCAGTCCACTGTTTATATAGCCACATACAGTATGTACAATATACTATTCAACAATATGAACATAAAGCAGAAACTGATGACAACTGTACATGTATTTTTATAAAATAAGGCCTGGTTCTCACCAAGCGTTTGGTTCTGGCCTAAAAAACGCTAAAAAAAAAAATATGCCCCACCTGTACAGGACGCCAGGAATGGGTCCTGGATGGACGGTATATCCCTCCCTTGTTTAGGTGGTGGTCCCGTTAAGGTCACCTTGTATTCAGGGTTCTCGCCAAGCAGGGTGAGGGGTTCCAGGACTTGTAAGGGAAACTGCTAGGCAGTCTTCCCAGAGTTGTTAATTATACATGGCTCCCGGAATCCAGAGGCTCAGAGAGATTTTGGGTGGGACAGAGCCTCCATCCCTGACTACAGCCAGTTCTGGTAAAGGGTTAACCCACCAGCCAGAGGGTGTGTTAAACAAGGCATAGGAAGCCAGTCAGTCTGTGTCTCTGAGGAGTGTTTGGAGCAGGACACATGGCTGTGTGTGTCATAAGCTGTGGAATACCGTCTACCGAGACACTGCTGGGGCTCCTATGTCCATACTGGAACCCTCTGTGAGCAGGCTGGGACTCTAACCCTGAGGTAGGACTTAGTATACAGGTACTGAGCTGGATCTTGTGTTTGCCGACAATAAGCCCTGTTGATTTTGTCATTCTGCTGAATATAAGCCATTTTTACTTGAGGAAAAAAATAATGTTTTATTCGCTGATACGGCTGGCTATTACACCCTCCCAAAAAATCCCATTAATTTTCGATGGCCTTGTTCACATCTGAGCGTTTTTCCCCAAAATAGTTTATTTAGGCTTAAACAAGGTCACCATGTGACCATAGGAATACAATACAGTACATACATTTATGTTTTGTTTAGTGTCTTGCAGTATAGTGGCCAAGTCACGGGTGGCCCACATTTATCAAGCAATATAACACGCAAATAAACATGACATTATGCAGTCCAATTTGGTCTTGTTTAAAGAGATATATACATATAGATATATATTTTAATGTGAGGATTTGAAAGAGATGACCCAATAGCGAGAGTTACATCACTCTGTTCGATGTTAAGGGAGTCCCTATATACTGATCTAGTTGTCCCCGAATTATTAGGGGAACGTGGAGGGAGTCCGCCAGTCTTTCGTAAATAGATTTCTTTCCACGTCCCCCTAGCAACTGCGGTCGAGTCCTATTATCCTCCCAGTAATGGACATCAAATCTCACTGGTTCTGCATGTTAAGTCAGATTCAAACGAGATAATCGAAAGGATAAAGAAATTGCTCTTTACATCTGAGCGTTTTGTCGCAATATGCAAAATGCCGGTCGCTGGAAAAAGTACACGCATCTTAGTGTACTTTTTACAACGCGTGTTAGTTCATTAACATAAATGAGCTACAATCTGCTTACAAAAATGGGCAACTTAATTTATGCGTTAAAAAGTAGGGATGCCCCAATACCGGTATTTTGGTACCGAGTATGAGTACCGATAATTTTTTTTCGGTACTCGCCGATACCAATTACCGAGTAACGGAAGTCCCAATCAGGAAGCCAGGTGGCGTGTAATGACTCTCCACCTGGCTTCCTGATTAGCCGGGAAGCGTGTAAAGAGTCGCCACCCGGCTTCCCGATTAACGAGAAAGTCCCCTCTTACTTTAGTATGTGCAGCCTGTCATCCCCCGGGGCCTCTCCAGCGAGAACGCGGCCTTCGTCCGGTACCCAGCCCAAGCCGTCTAATCAGGAAGCCGGGCGCCGTGTAATGACGCGACACCCTGCTTCCTGATTGGCCTGGGAGGCCGGCTCCATGCTCTCGTCATGAGATGACGAGGGAGCATGAAGCCAGCTTCCCGGCCAATCAGAAAGCAGGGTGTCGCGTCATTACACGGCGCCCGGCTTCCTGATTAGACAGCTCGGGCTGGGTACCGGACGAAGGCCGCGTTCTCGCTGGAGAGGCCCCAGGGGATGACAGGCTGCACATACTAAGGTAAGATAACCTTACCTCACGAGGCCAGCTTCCTGTCAATCGCAAAACCGGGCAGAGTGTAATGACGCGCTGCCCGGCATCCTGATACCGGAAGTACTCGTGCTAGGCATCAGAGCATTTGGGCGAGTACGAGTACTTGCCCAAATACTCGGAATTGGCACGCAGAAATGCCCAGAAATGTTGTCGCCTAGGTGTGAACCTAGCCTAATACAATTTTAAGACCGTTCACTAATACTTTGCTCTGTAGCAGAATTTACAAGCTGTAGTTTGCCCTGCTGTTTATAAAGGACTAATTCTGCAACAGCCAATGCAACAGAGCTAGTTGGAGCGCAATTATATCTTCACGGACACACTGATATTGTGAATTTTGGCAACTCCCAAACTGGAAAGATTGAGCGGCTACTTTATTTTGCTCTGGGGCCCATTTTTACTTTGCGATAATGAATATCACGGACCTTTAAATTACCTTGGTGTAAAAAAAAAACATTTGTATAGATGCCTCTTATTATTATGTTTATGCAGTTCATTTATGTTTGAAAAATTCAATAAGACTGACAGATGAAAAATAAATACAAATCAATAGAAGCCTATTGACAAACTTAATTTGGTAAGAAAGTTATGTCATGGCCTCAGTCACTTTGGAAGCTATTACTACAATCAAATTCTACTTATGCAGAATGATTTCACAACATAAACACAGCCTGCAGGGTATTATAATAAAAAAGCCAATGAATTGTGTCTTGTACAGCGCAATGAAACATGGTTTGATGGTAATGAAGTCTGCAGCAGGAGCAAAACAAATTAATTTTCAACCTTAATGTGCAAAAAGCCCTTATCCCTTGTGGTTTTTAGTAATTAAGTATTTTAACATTTTAATTAAATATGCCAAATTTTGCAGGGAATTGGAGACATTTGAAAGAGTTTACACATCTTCATGACACACAGAATTTGGTTTGTAAAATGTACAGGACTGAACACTTAATGCATCTACAGTTCAATTGTGGTCTTACACAGATAAAGCTCCAGTTCACCCAAAATGGATATTATAGTTTTGGAGGATGTTGGAGATTTAAGGAAAAAAAAAACTATATACAGTTGTCCTTTGATTATTCCCCCATCCCCCTTGAGTGCACCCAACCGGTTAAATACCTACCTTCTTCTCTGTTCCAGAAAATTCACTGTATGGCTCTGCCCAGCGCCACATAGAATTTTTATGCAAAATGCCCCGCTGGCTCCTCTCCTTCCAGTACTTGCGCGCCACGGCCATATTAATTCCTATAAAAGTGTCATATTCACAGCAGCCTCAAGTGGGGTACGACTCATACATAGCAATGAATGTAGCAGTGGCGCATGTGTGTAGTAAGAAGAGGAACCAGAGGGGATGTTTGTGGTTGAAAGGCTGTGTGCCACCAGGCAGGGCTGGAACAGAGGGGAAGGCAAGTATTTAACCAAGTGGGCTGCACCCATGGGACTGGGATAAAGTTGTCCCTTAAACCATATAATGGTTGCTTATATCTCCCTGACCCTCCATTGATGAAATCTCTGCGCTTGAATCAAAGCAATCATTTTGCTTTAAATCCCTGATCCACAGCAGTATATATGCTTACATCAGAGCCAGCAGCCAAAGGAAATACAGGGTACCTTTTGGTATTGAGGAGACAGATCTGGACCATTTAGGGTTCTCTCATGGGGAGTCCATAGCTCTGTGTAAGCTATAAATCCAGTGACTAGCAGCTTACCCAGAACTTCACTTTGACTTTTCACTCCCAGCGAATAAACAGAGAGGTGGGGGAGCAAAAAGAGAAGTATATGGGTCTGTCGAGGTCAGCAGACAGTTAACCTGTGGCTTTGCCCTTCATAGGCAAAGCACAATGATGGGGCAGCGGATCCCGGGATTCAAGGTGAGGGGTCAGGGCAAAAAAAAACGGCGGCGGCCACGCGGGGGTCCGAAAAAACGAGCACATATAGACTATCGGCGGGCTATGGAGCCACCGATCGTCTATATGTGAAACACCCGGTAACGGGTGTTTTTATTGGTCGGGTCTTTTCTGACCGTACGTGCCCGCGAGCAGAAAAAAAATGCCGTCTGGAGACGGCAACCCGCCAATGCTGCAGTGCCGTCCGTCCGTTTAATCTACACAAAATTAATATTTCAGTTTCTGGTACCACCTCATTTTCCTTTATCTCTTGGCGACACTGTAGATCTGAACAACTGCTATGCAAAGCAGGGTGGGATCACCTGGACTCCCACAACAGATTTGTGAATTGTGACAGGTTGTTTCACACTGTTGGAGTATCCAAGACAACTAAAACTAAAATAGCACTTTTGGATAGACTGGTTCTTTATTAATGATTTTCTACTTAAAGTGATAAGAAAACAGAAAGCCAGATTAAAAATTGAATGAAAGACGCTGCACTTTTCACCGCCTTCCCAAAGTTAAAATGTATATTGCAATGACCATGCGTTAAAAATACAAAAATTAAATACTACACAAGAACAATGCCAAAAGGCAGAGGGAAAAAATGACCAATGGTTCTACAGATTAAAAATACAAAATTGCAATATAGTCTTTTTTGTTTACAGCAAGCACTTTAACTCCATGCGTTAAAAAATGCTTAAAAAAGCACCACGGAATGCTGTCATCTCCTAGTCAATATGCCAAATTTTGAGATTAGCCAAGGTTTAAATGAAAGACTAATCTGCCAGGAGGGGCTAGTGCATGAATACATATTAGTACACATATGCAAGTATTGCTCCTGTATTGTGAAACAAGCCAATTACAAAAAGACAGGAAAACCCCCTTGCTGTACATTGCTGGCATTTAAAGAGCGACCCTCTAACATTCTGTATATAAATACACGTGGATGCAAACAGGATTACCCCCTATGGACTGGACTGTTTGATGCAGACAGTTATATATTGTAGACTGCATGGTATTCTTTAGGAGGATGACAGAAGAATGTTTTACTTTCAACATTTAAGTCACTAGAATATTTAGTGAAATCTATCTGCATCAGGCAGTAGAAATAAACCCCTTGATCAGTGATCACTCAGAAATCACTACAATTAGGAGGCCATCTGTGCCCAGCAGAAAAATAAATTGGAAGCTTTTCACTAGGCAGATGCCCATGAAAAAAACCTCACCAATTCCAACTATACTAATTGTCCTTAAAACCAGCCAGCAAACGTACAGCTCATTTCCTAGATACAAGATTATTTTCTAGGATTTTAGATCTTTTCATTCAAACATATATCAAGAAGTTGATACATTATAAATATACTAGGAACAGAAAATTCAAACAATGTATTCCACTCGGCAAGCAACAATAGCACAATTCAATTCTGTATTTACAGAGTGCAGCCACATTGGCAACAAATGGCTGGCTTCAATAGACACACATGTACCTATGTGGTTGTGAACGGCTTGGCTCTGCCTACAAAATGGCTACACCAAGGCTTTGGAAAAGGACACGTGTGAACTTTTTCTGCCAGTGACTTGCATTCACATCAGTGCCTGCACCAAAAGGAGCTTTCTGATTAAAGTGGACCTTTATCTCCTTTGACTAAAAATCAAATCAGTATACATCTCTGCATGCTCTGAATGTAAGATGTGAAATCTTACATTCATTAGTAAAAAAAAAAAAAAACGTACAATTTTTCTTACAATTATTGTTTTTCCACTTCCTGGCCCGCTTGGCACAACGTATATAATGTGCTCAAGCATTGCATAGTGAGAAGGTTACTTCAGCAGAGCATTGCTGGGAAATATCATCTGTAATCTCATGAGATCTCAGGGAAAGGCATTTTCCTCCCCTGAGATGATGTGCATGGTCACATGTCCTAGTCACATGTGCCAGAGTTCCAGGAAGTAAAGAGAGCTCTAATAACCTGCCCTTAGTTAAAATGGCCCCTGTCCGAAGACTGGGGGAAAAAAAGAAAAAGCCTGGAATTATCTAGAAGTTTTGAAGATAGAGTTCCTTTTTAAGCACGCAGACTAAAAGTGACCCATCAGTCACCTAAAAAATCTAAACGCATGCTCCCCGCAATAGAAAAAGGGTTAGGGTCAATGGCAAACTTTCTTTCGGCTTGTGTCAATGGTATCATTTTGAAATGAGTTTGAGATGTTTCTAAGGTTATCCAGAACTCATTGACGGGAGCATTTGAGTTGTAGTTGACAAAAAGCCTGTTGACAGTGTCTTCTACTCACCTCTCCAGTAGCCCATATCTCCTACCTTTCTTTGTTCCAGTGCTGCAACCTCCATCAGACACTTCAGAATTCAATGCTTTTGGGAGTGTTGGATGTCCTTTTCCCTCGCTGCACACGGTTGTTTCATACTCCCATTTCTACGGGTTAGTTCATACCAGAAACTGCATCAAAACTGCGTGCGTCTGCACAGTTGCATTGCGATCCGTTTTTGATGCATTTTTCCCCCCTGCATGTGCCTGGATGATGCCACAATTAATTCTGTTTTTTTTTGTATGCGTTCCGTTTTGAGTTTGCACTGCGTTTAGTGCAGTTAGATGCAGGTAAAATAGGACAAGCAGTACTTTTTCTGACTGCATCTGAACGGACTGCAATGGTGTGAATTAGGCACAAGAAAGCCCATAGGAAAGCATTGGGATGCATTTTGACTGCAGCAGTTAAAATAAACAGACTGCATTACAACTGCATATGGTGTGAACAGGCCCCAAGTCATCACAGTACACAGTAGTAAAGGGATTTGAGGATGTACTTATAGCATGATGCTGGGGGACACAGGCATCTGACACTCCTGGATAGATTGAATATAGAGAATTCTGATGAAAGCTGCCGCTCTGGAGTAGAAGGTAGGAGGAGACATGGGCCACTGGAGAGATGCGCATAATAGCTTGTCGAATGAAGAAAACCTAAATTTGTATTTTTTAGGCAACTGACGGCGGTTGCTTTAGGACAGCAGTCTGAACAAGTAGGCAATTTGAAGTTTAACATCCATTCATGTATGAAAGTTGACTGATACAAAAGATGTTGCTCAGACAAATATCCCCAGAAAAAAAAACTGCAAACAATTTTTGGCATTTTGTTCACTGATCTAAAGGACCAACTCTTAAATGTGTGTGTTGATTAGCAAAAGAAAAAAAAGAGTTAAAATTCTGCCTGTAACCCCATTGGGGAGATTTCACTTCCTCTCATGAAAACTATACAGGGTTCTCTTCAACAGGGACATCAATGGCAATAAAAACATGTGGGTCTTGCACTTTTCTATTTCATTTTAAATACATGCACCCGTTTAGGTCTCCGTGAACGATTCAATACGTGTATTTCTCAAAAAATAAGCCGTTTAGTGGAGACAATTGTCACCATTAAGGCTGCATTCAAACCGAGGCACGAGCGTCTTTGTGCATTTCTATATACATCAGAAATATATGCAGCACACCAATGGATGATGTCCAAAATAGAGTGTCTTTTATTCATGCATATTGTAACATCACAAATGCAACGTTTCGGGGCCACACAGGGTCCCCTTCAATAGGCTTGAGCCCTGAAGCGTTGCATTTTTTGATGTGACAATATGCATGCATAACAGAAGGTTTATTTGGACATCTTCCATTGATGTGCTGGTGACATTTGTGATGTATACTGTGATGTGCGGCGCCATCCGCAGTTGCTTCAGCACCCACGTTTCAGCAGAAGGGGCATTTGGTAAGGAGTGAGGCAGTTATCTAGGAATATTTGCGGATTTCTATGCGCGTTTTCACACACGTCAGACGTATGTACATTAAGTTGCGTGTCTTATCGGGCAGATTGTGATACATAGATGTGAATGGGCAAACGCAAGTAAAAATAGTGCTGCACATTTCCAAGCATTTCCTATTGAGTCTTTGGGGCTGAGGCTTGCGACAAAACGCTCCTGTGCGAAGAGGGGTTTTAGGAATGAATGGGATTTCCCATTTTTATGCGTGACAAAATGCCTAGGTGTGAACAGGACCTTATGGAAAGCCAGTTAGGCTATAAAGAATGTTTGAAGTGCAAGCAAATGCTTTTGCAAATGTGTTGAAAAGGGTCTCTAAATCATTGGGGAACAAACTGGGCCACAACATTTTGAAGCGAGAGGAACATTCTGGTGACAGCCTTGCAAGTATATGTTTATGTTTTATGAAGCTGGACACAAGTTTCAATTTCCTGGTAGAGATGGACTTGAGTGAATATTAAATTGCTCGACAGGTTAAGTTTCATTTTATGTTCTATTTTTTTTTTAAATCAGTAAAGGCATTTCCAAACTTATTTGGTTTCTGGAATCACTGCCTATGTCACTTTAATGCTAAAAATGCAATAATGGTCTAATGAAATTTAAACTGCTTGGACTCTCACTGCTTGCACAAAAAAACGGGGCTGTCTACCCCAACAGGCAAGTGAAGGCAAGGCTGTTTTATATTACAACGTGAATGTTTGGGTGTGTATCTCAAAATAAGCTTTAAAAATATTAACACGTTGACCAACCGACAAGCATGTAGACAGATGTAAAAGCAAGCAGCTGATAGGTAAATGATAAAACGTGGACTTGTCTTAAGAGTGCAATCCATTACTCAACACAGACGTGAAGAATGTGAGAAAAATTATGCACGTCATTAGCAAAACCATGTGCTGGCAATGAACTATAAATGGTGACATTGGGAAGCAATGCTTAGACTTTCCTATTGAATAATCTTTCAAAATAAACAAATATATGGACGTTCCCATTTGTAGTAAATGCTGAAGAGAGAGAGAGGGCTCCTTCCCCTGTCATCAGCGATCAACGGTCATTTTAGTATGTCAGTGTCGAGATCGAGAGAGAGAGGGAAGGAGCCCGGCTGGCACACGGGGACGTGCAGGTAAGGAGAGAGCTGCTGCGCATGTCCATATATTCGTGGACGAATCACTGTCAGCCACAGTGAGGAAGATCAGTGGGGAGGATCCCGTCAGATACGTCGGGATGTCTCCTCATTGCGGTGCTTAGCCCCGCCCACCACCTTAAATAGGGGTTTACAGCCTTACTGTGCATTTTGGCTAATTAGAGTAAATTACATAATTTACTTATTTAGCCTAAGGAATGCATTAATAAAGAAAAAATTGAACCCCATAGTTCTCCTTTAAATAAAAGAATTTGAGTAGTTCAACTATGTGTGATTAATTTATTAACCTAAAATCGGTTCTGATATCGCTGTTTTACTAACCTGACAGCTTGTTATTCTAAAATAGGAAAACTTCATTTTGTTTACAAATAATAATATTAAAGATTCCTACTACCAGCAAGAATGAGTCCTTACATTTAAAGAGCATTAAGCGGGGGCATCACCTGCTGCCCGCCACGTCCCTCACCTTGTTGTGTCACTGCCGCATCACCAGACGTCCCATTAAAGTGAATGGGACTGTCGGTGAGTCAACAGCGGGTCAGAAGATGAGCCGCTGTGGAACAGAGATGACAGTTGCTCTTTAAAAATTATGATTTAAATCGAGATGGTTTAGATCAAGCCTTTTTACTAGCGATTTAAATCAAATCCACCCTGAAAGCATAAATGGGAAATGTCTCCTCTGTGCCCTGATGCTGTCAAAGACATAGATAGCATGTATATAATGTAATGCTGGCTCTGAAATCATGGTTGCACATTTGAGGCCGTAAACATTGAAACATTTTACATTCAACAAATATTTCAGCAATGACCTGATAAAAAACATATTTCAATTATTTTTTTTATATCTACATTAGGAAAATACATAAAATGTAACATATACATAGCAGTAATGTCTCTTTACAAACATGAACAAGTGGCAATCATGTTTACCACAAAAAGCACCAGAAAAGGCCCATGGGGGAAAAGAAATGCAATTTTTAGGATATTGTTATGCAAATAAAGAGTATACGTGGCTTACCGTTTGACTATCCGGAAAGTCCATCTTTATTAACTTATGAGCACATTCTTCAAAGTCTAAACTGGAAAAGAAAATTCAAATAAATATTAATTTTAATGATTAATGGGCATTACGACACAGCTCAGACCTGCTCTTCACCACACAAAGTAGTAACGTTATCACTTGGGTACTCGTATGCTAGAGATGAGCATCCATGATATCTTGGCCTTTGTTACAGGCACAAAAAGACAATGCACATCTGTATTTAAAATATATAATTTCTTTTGGCAAGCAAGCTATGAATGTATCTGAATATTACTTTGTATTAGCCTTCTTAACTGTCCTATAAAGCAGAGCGAGAAAGAAGCTACACAAAGAGCCAATCAGTTATGCTACAGTAATCACATGCTAAGAAGTAACATAGTGATAGGAGGAGAGAATGACAGCCAGAGGAGCTCACTCTGCTGCTTTCTGGCCACAGCCTCAGATTACAGCCCCATAGAAGCTATCAGGGCACTATTGTGCAGGCATGGCCAGGACAGTGAAGACTTCTTGAGATGCTGGATCTAAACAGCAGAGCTGAGGCTTTTTAGTTTAAAACAAGTATGCATATGTGGAGGAAGAGGCATGTAGGTTAGGTCTTTTTTTCAAAGCGCATTATCCTTTAACACCTGAATATATAGCATTGTATAGAGCAACTTCGAGTAGTAGGATATGTCTCCCAGGTAGAGTTGTGTTAGGAATACACTAAATTATGTTATAAAATATAAAAAAACTGTAAATAAAACCCAAAACATATAGCATTTAAACCTGAACTTCATGCAAACAGCTAAATAGACAAAGTGCTGTTTTATCTGGCAGAGGATTTATATTTCTGAATTTTCCAGTTCGGATATTAATCATAATCTAATCTGTTAAAAATCCTCACGCCTACTGTGTTGTGTGGTACATCACAGCCTGCTCTGCAAAAATCAGGCTCCATGACTGCTAATGAGGCATGGCTTCTGGAAAAGTTAGTGACATACTGGGGGTGATTTACTAACCTAAAACACACGCACGCACTAGGTGCGTGTGATTTTTACACAGCAAAACGTATTTATCAACCAAAAAGTCTCTAAAAGCATATTTCCACTAATGCCATATATGGAAAAATCATGCACATGATGCATATATAATGCTGCTTCACAGTTTAGACAAAAATGGTTAGCTCATGCATTTACATTCCTGCATTCATCAACTCAAGCAACACAATGTAGAGCTAATTTACACAACATCACCTTGCAATTCATGCAGGGCTTTGCACAACACACCTGCTGGGTGTGTACACACTACAAAGGTGTCTAGATTCCACCAATAGATCATGCTGGGAGGGAACACACTACAGAGGTGTATACTTGTTCGTGGCGTGTTTAAAAGGTTAGTAAATCAACCCCACTGGGTCTAAAGTTAGTATGAGGAATGTATCCATCTCCGCTGTCAAGGGTGTCTGTGACATGGTCGCAGAATGTGGTAGATTCTCTGTTATGTACAGCCTCCTACCTGGTAGAGGGAGGCACATAGAAATCAGGCTGTGCCCTAGTACACAAAATGCTCCTTGTTGTATTGTTGGCTACCAATACCCAGATATTACTATAGTGCCTAATCTACTATCTATGGAGTACATATAACAGAATAATCCCTGCATTAAAACACTTTTTTGCAAGATAATGGGAGATTTACACTAAGCAACCATGCTGTAAACATTCAGCTGAGCTGTAAATTAGACATAATGAGCGGTAAAAGCATACTCAGAGGATCCTAAAAAAGAAAGTTTTATTTCGAAACAGCTCCTTTCATAGTAAAAGCACATGGATCATTGCAGCCAGCTTGGCAGAATAAGTACAGCTGGAAAAGTGAACACAGCTATCAAATACATTTTGCAAAATCTGAAAATTGCCTCCCGGGAAAGCAGTGCCTGTTAAATCATTAGAGGATTTTCAGATGAAATCAGATACATTCATTGCAGAAAAGCAGCAGAGTTATAGGAATGGGTAGGCTCCATTAAGCATCTGTAGGTACAAGTACATTTTACGGTTACAAAAAGCCATTACACTAGCATTATTTTGATCCAGGCTTTTTGCCGATCACACGCGTTTGAAAGCCAGACGCTATTTTTTTTTGCTTCTGAATATGTTCTCTCTGCAATACTAAAAAAAGAATACATGGAAAAATAGATGCAAAAAGCTAGACAAAATAGAGAGATTACCATGTGATTATCTGCAGGGAAAATTACCTTGTGTAATACTGAATTATATGCTCATCATTTTCTACAGCCAGAGAAAACAATGTTAAAAAGTAGGTGCTACAGCTATGCACTAGTATGAAATGATTTCATGGGTCGTGTGTAGTGCATTCCTCTAACACACATGACAAAAGAAGCAGCATGAAAAGTTTGGGTCAAATGACAGATCCTCTCTACACTTAAAGAAAAGGTATGGTGTTTTGGAAATATTTTGATTGTTTTTGTATGATGTTTGAGAGTAAAATAATATAAAATACTGTTTGCCTTTTTTTTTTAGCCAGGTAGAGATTGAAGCATTGTAATCCCCTTCTACAAATTTATGATTTAGAGCCAGAAGGCGGAGCTCTAGACTTATTTTAACATGTTTAGCTGGGCTAATGTTATCAAGATGGCTGAAGAAAGCCTGTTTACAGAGCTCATGCTTTGATTACACACCCAGATGACAAAGTTAATAAACCTAGAAAGACTGAGGACATACTGTGAGAGCAGTGTGCACTCTGAAGGGGCATCATCACACGCCACAGCACACTTCATTTACAAAGTAATACTGTAATAGCTGCTCTTTGCATTATCACATCAGCATTGTTCCCTGCATCATCAAGTTACAGAAGAGAGGCAAAGAGGAAAAGGAACTAGTGTGTCATATGACCATTCTGGACACTTCTGCAAATGCATAGAAATATATATATCTTAGGGATGCACCAATACTTTTCGAGTACCAATGCCGATACTTGGCATTTCCATGACAACTACCTAGCTCTGACAAGGAAGACGCTTTAGCCACATACCATGCTGTTCTGTTTATGTATCTTTTGATTTATTACCTGTATTGTTTGAAAAATTGAAATAAAGAATTTACAAAAAAAAAAAAGAGATGTACAAATCCCTTACAAATGGCAGCTGCCTCCTAACTGTTGAATTTTTCTCTAGTGTTGGAGCTCGAAAAAGTATCTGTACTGAGTACTGTACTTGGTATCAGTGCATCCCTAATAATCACACACACACACCAGAAATGTATGTGATGGTTCTCATTCATCCAGATCATGGTATATCTGTAAAAAAAGAGGCAAGGCAACTGGACTTGCTGTATTTTTCTTGAAGACGTTTCACTGGACATCCGACCAGCTTTCTCAATTCAGAATGACTTGTACAAAAATTCCCAGATAAGTTTTGCACAAGTCATTCTGAATTGAGAAAGCTGGTTGGATGACCAGTGAAATCTCTTCAAGAAAAATACAGCAAGTCCAGTTGCCTTGACTTATTTTTTACAGATATACATCAGAAATCCATAACAGCATTTGCAAAAATGCAGAATGTGCAAGATCTAAAATGACATTTTTTCTTATATACCTTAGAAAACGGCAGTGAAAGCATCATAAACAGTGCTTTAAAATGTGCACCAATTAAAAAAAACAACAAAAACCTTCAGTAACATAAGCTTAACTACTTACCTTGACTGAATTGCAAGATATATTGTTCGGCGAAACGACACCAAGTTGACTTCAGTTTGGTCATGTATTGTTAATTTCTCCCCTACAATAAAAAAAAATTAGACACATTTAATACAGTGAATATTACTTCTCCACGCCCATTCCAAAAAATAAGTAAAATAAAATATGCATATAGGTGTGTGTGTGTGTGCCAACACAGTTTACTAGTATACTGTGGAAACCATACTGGGGTTCTTAAGACAAGCTGTACTTCTGGTTCTTAAGTAGTTAAAAGGAAGACCTGCTGTAACCCAAAGTAAATTCTCCCCTTACATTGAACATAAGCCAAGAAATTGGTTTCTATGGGCAACAAGAAGTGTTTTTTTAGACACTTTCAAACATTGAGACTAGTACTATTTAAAGTTCCATGCTTTTCCGTTTTTCTACAATGAACCTCAATAAAGTAAAGTTCCTTTAGGACATCTGCTAGACAGCCCGAATTGCAAGTAAACAGTCGTGATGAAAGTAGACTAAATGAGGACAGAAAAACAAAGTTGAAAAAGTTGAGGCAAAGCGATGTGGGCAATGAGCTCATCTTTATTCCATATTACTTCAGCGCCTTACATAATTTATATTCCAATATTCTCCGTGCCAGCCTACCACAGACAAGCACACATAATGGCAGTGCCCCAGCTACAGTTCCAGTCTGCCAGCTGCCTGCTCTATCAATCACTATCGTAGTAATCTCACTGGAAGGCTACAAATAGCAAATAAGAGACACTGAATGTTTACATGCCTTTAAGCAATTATTTTCAAACAACCCAAAGTGAGAACATCAAAAATGCTATAAATCAACCCAAGTTAATGTGGGAAATGTAGTCATTTGTTTTCATTTTTAAACAGTAACACAAATTATGGAAGTTGAGGAATAACTCAAAAAGCTGAAAGCATTTAGAGTTTACTATTCATAGCATAAAATGTTAGATGATCTAGAGTGCTGAAAATAAAATGTAGGGCAGAATTTTTAAAGGCCCTTTCACCAACGTAAAAAGCTGCAGGTAAAAAAACACAGACAAATCTTGCCTTGCAGGGTTTTTCCTTTCCATACATGATTTTTTTTTTTTTAACCCACTTCAAATGTGCCTCTGAACTTGCTAGAAAATTTGACTAATTAAAGAAGAGTCAATTAGAACACAAACAGAAAAAAATGCATGTTGTAGTAGTGATGAGCTAGAACCTGTCAGAGTTATATTGCTGTTTATGGAGATTTCCACTCACTTCCTGTATGGTCACTGGTTTGGGGGAGAGAAAAAAAAAAAACCTCTCCCTTTCTCATTCTCTTCAAAAGGAAAAAAATTGTGTATATATTGTGACAGGGTACACGACTCTGTGTATGTCAGTGAGAGGTTGAAAAGGGCAGCTTTCCCTGGCTAGGAAAGGGTTAAGCCTGGCCCAACAGGTAAACCTCCTCTCTCTCTATTAATTAGCCTGCACCTGATAGTGACAGAGGGGGAGAGAGCTCAGAGCAAGATGCAGGCTGCACTGGATGGACACAGACTGGAGAGTGTCTGCATATCTGGGGAATAAGGTCTGCCAGAACAACTGTATGTATTGGACTGTGGTTTTTGTCCATTTATACTGGAAGCTGGAATAGCCGCTCCAGTAGGACGTAGTGAGGGACACTACTGTTTAGTTAGCCTCCTAAGGTGGAGTAGGCCTTTTTATTTGTGTTACTTTTTCGTTGGATGCAATAAAGCTGCATTTATTGCCATTACTGTTTAAAGACCAGTGACTTCCCTACAATATATATATATATATACACATATATACACACACACACAACTGGTGGATAGCATGGAAGGGTTGTACCCTTTGTCAGGATTGTATTGTATTTCCTGGAGAGATTCATCCACTAATTTTGTCTTGGTGACCACTGTGACAGGGACAGAAAGTAATCAAAAATGTTAGTTGTCCATGAGTCTTTAGTTGAGGGTTAGGGTATTTCCTCTCAATTGGCAAATTCCTCTCTGGAGAGAAATCATGGAAAGAAAGCAACAACAAAAAAAGAGAATACAATTAAAAATGAGATTTGGCTGAGGTTCAACTTTAAGTTCTTGTGACAGGTCCATTTAAACTAGCAATAAACACTGGAAGGGCAATAAAGAAGTGAAGATATTAGTGTATATAATGCATCTATTTATTCAATGAATGATTATGACAAAATGTAGAACAAACCTTCTCCTCCGTCCTCAGCTCCATCTGCTTCTTCCTCATCATCATCACTGTCATCTCCACTGCCTCCTCCTTCTCCTTCAGAATCAGTGTCCCCTTCGTCAAGGATTTCTTAAAAACACAAGAATAATAGATGAAACATAAGACAAAAACCTCTAGTAGGTAACGCAGGCTACCCAGGTTAGGAAACTCAAGCCATTAGTAAAGGCGATTTAACCACCCAAAGCTTTAATCTGCAGAACGGTTGCGGTGGTTTTTTTCCCCCCTTCACTGACAGTTTATAACGTAAATACATTTTCCCTTGAGATTTATTGGTGTTGCTGGTTCCTGAAGCAGAATTATTACACACGTTGCAGCAATGACAACTAGATCAAAACGGAGGTCTATTAAAAATACAGTATGAATTCCTAATGTACAGCTATCTGTATTGTGAATTTCAATAGTATCGCAGCGCTGAACACTGAAAAATGGCCTGGCCAGGAAGGGGGTCTAAACACCTGGTCTTGAAGTGGTTAAACATTAAAAAATAAAGAATGATGGAAAAGGTGAATGCATAAAAGGGGATTTCCAAGTACAATGGAAATCCCCAACTTGTTTGAGACCTCTCCCTGTAGAGGTGTCCTCTCCTTGGCACAGTCTACTGGCAAGCAGCAACAGCACCCCCACCACCTAGCTGCCTTTTGAAGTGTTTAGTGGACTGAAGGCCAACCACAAAACAAAAACAACAAAAAATACAATGATTTCCACACATACCTTTTTTAATAGTTTTGTACTTTTCTTCATTTTCAAGAAAATCTGGATCCATCTTGAACACATCTAGAAAGGAAAATGATGAAGGTTACTATCGAATATAATAGCATAGCCAATATCAGTTATCCAAAAGAGAAAAAAAAAAAAAGATTTATATGATAACGAGGCTCCTGCTTTTAATATTATATTCATAGCCATATGAATATTAATTTGCTAAAATCAGCAACTACCAAACAGTGATATGTTGAAAAATTCTAACTGGGTACTCAGGATTGGCCTAAAATGTGGAATATAACATGGGTGCAAAAAATGAAAAAAGGGCCTCAGTCATGAAGGGGTTAAAGCAGAACTTTAGTGGAAATTTGATGGCAGGGAACCTTTTACTACTTTCTTCTGCAATAAACGTTTCTCTGTTGTTGGCCAGCTTCTCTTCTATAATATATAGTGCATTTTTGTTATGCCTTGGTGCCAGGATAAATTATTATGATGACCGAATATGCTGAACCCAGAAGAGCGGGCAAAGATGGGAACCCCAATGAGGGAGCTTGGAGGTGAGTATAGTAGAGGAGTGTACCTCCACTTAAAAGTCCATATAAACTTTCAATTTAAAATCAGCCATATGTATATTCCAGGGGCATCTAAATAAAAGGTGAAGATCTGTTGGTTTAAGACCACCTGGTGGATGGGTTACCCGACCCCCCCACCCCTTTCTCTTGTTCTTTTTCCATTCCTTCTAACCAAAAGAAAAAAAAAATAGGCCCATAGAAGAAATGTAAAAAGTGTTATGGTCTACACATAAGAGCTGAAGTGGTTAAAAGCGGCCAGCAATTTTGCTTTAACACAGGCATTCTCCACTATATTAAAAAAGCACTAAGCTTTGGAAAATACGAGAAAAGCAGAAGTGAACTGAAAACAATCATCAGGAAAAGTAAACAGCTCGAGAATGACAGATTTCTCTGCAACTGAATGATCGTGATTTATGCTGCAAACAAATACTTTGCAGGCAGTTTATTCACAGAGTAGTCAATTCAAAGCTGCCAAAGATTTTCATCAGCGCGATGATAAATGACATAGTAAAGACTCACTAAGTACGTCTTCTGGATTGTAATCATCCTCTAAAGGCAGCATATGTGTAAACTGATCTTCCTCCTCCACCAGGTCCAGGCCATCAGGGATAACTGGGTGATCTTTGAAGCCATCTTTTCTGACAGCAAATAAGACCTCAATCATGTACTGCACACGCTTGTCTATTTCCGACTCGTGTAGGATGTTCCGCATACGCTCAAAGATAGCTGAAGGGAATAGAAAAATCACACGTATGAGCTAATAAAACAACCGCGTTAAACATTAAATGAATCAAATGGTTTGATCATTGAGGGTTCCTTCACACTTGCGTGGTGAAAGCCACAAGTCAAAAAGATCTGTGATTTTTCAAGTTAGGTTTATGTGAGATGATCCCACCTCAACCTAACCACTGAACCATCACATTCTCAAACAATTCATCCCCACACAGCTACCTCCTCATGTATCACTTCTCCCTCCCTTTTAGATTGTAAGCCCTCAGGGGCAGGGCCCTCGTTACCATCTTGTCTTGAACTGTATTGTGATTGTAATGCCTTCCTTATATTGTAAAGCGCTGTGCAAACTGTTGGCGCTATATACCGTATTTTTCGCTCCATAAGACGCACTTTTTTCCCCCAAAAAGGAGGGGGAAAAAGTGCCTGCGTCTTATGGAGCGAATCCCGACGCCCGAGACATGCAGTTTGGGGCGCCGGGCGAGTAGTAGGAGCCACTGCTCGTTTAATACGAGTGATCTAATGAGATCCCTCGTATTAAAACCGAGCAGCGGCGACGATCGAGATAACCATAGAGCAGACGAAGAATAGACGCTCTTCGCCTGCTCTGTGTAATCACAGCGCCACCTGTCTCAGCGGTCACTAACTGCAGCTTCTGTGACAGCTTCTGTCATAGAAGCTGTCACAGAAGCTACAGTCTCGAGTGCTCCATAAGGCGCGCCGGACCTCCCTGCGTCCTATGGTCCGGTGCGTCTTATGGACCGCAAAATATGGTAAATCCTGTATAATAATAAAAAAGGTGAAAGAGTCCATCATTGCACTCCGTGTATACTGCACACAAACTGCTGCATGCAGGAGTTTGGAAGGGCTATGTCAAAGTGCAGCACACTGCAAAGAATTGAATGCAAACATTAAAGTGGTCCAGTTCTCATGTGTGGAAATCAGGCATTGCACTGCTAAGCTAAACCACTCAGGTGTGAACAAGCCCTAAAGACTTTCTATTTACAGAAAAATCCCATTTCCGTTGTGCTGTGTAATCAGACAGAGTATTGAGGTTTTCTAAACTCCCTCTGTTCCAGAAGAAAATCATGCTTGCTCTATTCAATTGATCAGTTTTGCCTAAGCAGTAGGAGGGGAGTGTATTTATTTTGTCGGCAAATAACTGGCATGGTACATTTAGGCATAACCGTTTCAGCACCATGAAATTTAATCACACCTAAAAAAAAAAACCCTAATTTAAATCCAAAATCATATCCCCAAACCTAATCCATACCTCTAACAATTATTATTATTACCGGTATTATCTACCAGGCTAATTTTTGTTTTTACTCCCAAAAACAAGGCACAGAAGTGTTTGGGCTATACAGTAAGGTGGCATTATGCCCATCATAAGCAGTGATATGTCTGTGCTGCCTATTACAAGTTAGCATTGTTTTCAGTTCTGTCTGTGAACTACAGGACACCTCACTCTTATGTTAATAAGCAGTGGAGGGTCCTAGGGTGACAATGCCAAATCTCCATAGATATAGTACAATCAGTGAGCGTTGTCAGCCTAAGGAAGGAAGTGTGCTATTGGCAGAAACATGAGGTAAAAAGAAAGCCAGTGCAGCCGCCACTACCACGAACCACTGGTAAAGCTGCATTATATTACATTTCTGTGTTTATATTAACTTTAATGTTTGTAGGTTCTTTCTTTTTCGAAGCCAAAATAAAAAAAGATTTGGCGGGAGATGCACTAATTAAAACCCCAAATCTCACACACACACACACAAATTTCCAATAGTTTAAATAAAACTGCAGAGCACAAAAGAAAGAAGAAAAAATGTTACACCTGTAAAGCTTTATACTGAACACCTTTCACACACAAAGTATTCAAGTGGTTCTTGCAGTAGACGGTCACAATGATTCTCAGTGTCTCCGGCACAGAAAAACAAATGTCTTGTTCAGGCTAAAGTTCACCTCTTTCCGAAGATTAATATTAATGAGGAAAGTAATGTACTATCAAACAGCCAAGATGCAATACAGCAGACACTTACCATTTATACCTCTGGGTGATACTTGAGTTAGCTTAAGGCCACCCTCCTTTATAAAACCAATAGCAACTTCAACACTGTCATCTGTAGGTCGCTCCAGCAGCAAGGTCAGCATTTCCAGTGCCAGCACTTCATGGGCCTTGCACAATAAAAAGGGAAACACGATCATTCAAAACAAGCATTTGTATCAAATTGCACGATTCTCGTACGAGAATCGTGCAGTGTATGGACACCTTTACACACAGAAGTGAAATACTCATCCTAGTGACTCATCTGTCATCAGGCACCTGAGTGTAAAGATTCAAATGGAGCACAAAGGAAGACACACTCACAGCTGTCCATTATTTTTAAATGGTGCTCTAGGAAATCCTTTGTCATGCATGGTTTTTTTTTTTTTGTAAAGGAAAGATTGGGCGTGTGTGTACACACACACACACACACACACACACACACACATATATATTTAAAAAAGGCAGATATAAAAGAGTTTAGACATCTGAAAAAAACATTATACAGTAGATTCCCTATCAGCATAATACTCATTCACGATCACATATTTTAAACCACCATAAAAAGGCATACTGTAACTATTTAAAAAGCAGGATATCTACTTTCTTTGCAATGGATGCAGTGCTGTCTTTACCATAAAGTATAACACAGGATCTTAAAAAAAAGCTGTGGAGTGAAGGTAGAAGGTAGGTAAGGAGTCACAGTAGAGGCAACAAGCACCCCACTTCACATTCTCTTTTTGGGTGGATGACTTAGATAACTAGTGACTCTGCCTAGAAAACTAGCTGCACGCTGCCAAAAGTGCCTTTTGTTTTGTGGGGAAAAAACATTAACAAATGTCCAGCTCCTCACACCATTAAATACTATCTGTGCCACCAAGCCACTGCATCTAGCAAAACTGTTAACGCAGGCTCAGAGCAAAGCAATGTCTAACTGAACCAGAGAAGCCAAATTTGGACATCGCAATATGATGAAAAATGGAGGATGAATATAAATGTAATACAATTGTATTATGTGAAAAACTACAGGGACATCAACAAATCTAGCTTTTGTTTTTACAGAAAAACAGTTTCGCTCAGATTTCTTATTTTGCATTTTAAATACAAATAGTACAAAAAATGGGGCTGTTATTTAATTTGCTATTAAATGAACTAGGATTTATGGGAACAGTGATATATATAGATATATATATTTATTTTTTTCCATACAGATAAAGATATCCCTGGTGTGAAATGTGGTGCACAGGAAAATAATATTGCTTTTAACTTTATTTCCAATTTCAAAGCTATAAAAAAAAGTTAACTAGCCTACATATTGCAATAACACATTTTGCCTGTTCAACCTCTAACACAGATAATAGGAAATTGTTCCCTCAAGGGACTGGCATGGCAGTACAATACTAAAGATCTGTTTTACAATGCAATACTACTTGCCCTTGGTGTTGCAACTCTACTTCTGTATTTGATTTTTGTGACAAAGGAACTAGTTATAAGAAACAAATGAAGGGAAAGCATCTTTGTCATCGCTAGCAACAAACCAGAACCAGAATCTATTAGAATCCATTTTATAATTCTCAGACTCTTCAAATCTTTTAAAGCAAATATTAGGGATGCACCAAAATTTCGGTCAAAAATGGTACTTCAGTAAAATGCCAATTTTTTTTTTACAATTTTCAGCCGCAATTGCGGTGCATCCTTGGTTTCTCTTCTCTTCAATCCTTAGACGTAACAAGCATTTTAATCCTTGCAGGTTTAGCCTTTTAGGCTAAAACAAGTATTAAAAAGTGTCCTAGAGGAACACATTCTTGTGTTCCTAGTGAATAAATAGAACCTGCTGGATTTCTTTCCGATAGTGGCTGCTGTTGTATGACTCATAAACGATATGAAGCACTTATTCAGCATCATTGCAAATGAAGTGACATCCTTGGAACTAGCAAGAGACTTGTAAATCAGTCAATGGCAGTTTCCAGCAGACTGGACAGGTGAGTTATTTTCACTATAATAAGAATATTTTCCCCCTCACTTCCTGTGCAATGACACGGTCACAGAAAATGATAGGGACAACAACAAAACACTTATGGAAGAGCAGGGAAGGGTTAGCATATGGCAAGTCGCTACTGTGTTCTGTGGTGGCCTGCGGGGTAATCTGCAGTGCCTAGTAGAAGCCTGGGTAAATGTGAGAACCGGAAGTGTCACATATCAGTGTCACCCCTAACTTTACAATAAAGTGAGCATTTGACCCAGCTCCTGTCAGAAAGGTATGTATTAAACTTCTTTTTCAGGGATTGCGACATTTATTTATTTTTTTAACTGTGGCGGCAAGGTTTAAAAGACAACTATGGGGTAACCTTTTTATCCCATAGTTCTCTTAAGGGTCATGGGAGGACATATCCTAGTGTCCTCCCATGACCCAAAGCTCTGTATATAGCGAGTTACAGCTCGCTATATACTGAGAGCGCCGCAGCCGGGACAGATCCTGACAATGCTGTCGAGAACCACCCAGCTGAGTGAGCGACAGCTGGCTCTGCGAGAGCCAGCTGGTCCCGCCCCCTCCCTGTCCGTTCCTCCAGTCAGTGCTGGAGGATCAGAGAGGGAATCCCTGCGGGGAGTGGTGACTGACAGTCACTGCTCTCTGCAGGGAGATGATCGAGAAGTGAGCGAGTGGCGGTATGCGTCCGCTCACCTCCCGATCTATAGAGCCGACCTGTGGCAGTCATTGTCACACGTTGGCTCGAACTATGAAGTTGAGTGAAAATCACTCGCCTCATAGTTCTCCTTTAAGCCTCTAAATAAATTAACTCTCTCAAAACAGTGAATACAAAAGCAAAAAAACTGGACTTACTACATTCTGATTGATTAGATGGGCAACAAATTTTGAAGCTGTCAAACAAAGTTGCTGTAGGAAAGAAGAAAATAATAGATATTATTCTATCGAGATGTGAAAATCAACATTCTTAGAGGTTTAGTTCTAATAAAAAATTGCAGGTTTACACATGAAATGTCACATTTGACTGTTTCAGGCAGCAAATATTCTTGCACAGTTTAACAGATGTGTTTTGCAAGTGGTAAACTTGGGTTTCAAAATAGCTTAAATTTTATTTAATAAAAAAAAAGTCCAATTTACAACGTTTCATGGTAAGTCATCATGTGCTGAAAATAAAAAAAAAGCAGAACAACATGCCTCAGGCATTATCAAAAGCCAAGATAAACACTAGCAATACAGAAATACAAAACAGTAAGCTTTTCTCTACCTTATCATTCCTCCTGTAGCCTTTACGGAAATTTAGGATCAGTCTCTTTAGAATTAATTCCCCTAACTGAGGAAACTTGGAGTTGATGATTGCCACTACAGCAGCATACACATGGGTGAAGATGGGAGACGCACTCTGAGCTTGAAGGATAGACCTAGACATCTGGCCTCTATGGGAAAGAAACAAAGGGAGGACACTTATGACGAGTACATATTTTGAGTTAATAATAAAAAGATTACCTTGAAATTTTAATGTGACCTCCAAGTACTCACATGATTTTCCTTAAGAGCAATACTTAGCACCTTCAGGTAGTTAGAGATGTTCATTATTACAGAGGCAGAGTTTGCCAATTGTTGGATAATCTCCCTATGAGCAGGTCCCAGTCCTTCACTCTTCTATTTATATAGGTATTATATAGTATTTATATATATTTATAGGTATTTATCTAGTGCTGACAATTTACGCAGCACTTTACATACTGCACATTCACATCAGTCCCTGCACTCAAGGAACTTACAATCTAAGGTCCCCATCTCACATACCGGCATGTCTTTGGAGTGTGGGAGGAAACCCACGCAAGCACAGGGAGAACATGCAAACTCCTTGGCATATAATGACCTGGCCAGGATTTGAACCTGGGACCCCCAGTGCTGCAAGACAGAAGCAATAACCACTGTGCTGCCCATGAGAGAGCGAAAGATCACCCTGCATTCTTGGGGAGATACCTGCTCATCTATAACCGGCCTATTGCTTTCAGTCTGAGCAGACCAATAAACTTTCATTGAGAAAGAAACAATAAACTAAGCAGACATTACATCTATTGCCTCATGCACATATGCAATTAATAATGATAAACAAAAAACTATTTAATCTAACATTTTGTCCCTGATGTTGATGTGCTGGAAGCAGAAAAAAAATGAGCAAACAGAAGAATTTGAGCGACTTTGACAAGAGCCAAACTGGGTTAAAGCAACTCCAAAACTACAGCTCTTGTGGGAAGTTCTCGGACTGCATTGGTCACGACCTACCAAAAAAGTGGTTCAATGAAGGAAAACCAGTGAACCGGCGACAGGGTCATGGGCGGCAAGGCTCACTGATGCATGTAGAGAGCGAAGGCTGGCCCGTGTAGTCCTATCAATAGAAGAGCTACTTTAGCTCAAATAGCTGAAAAAGTTAAATGTTGGTTCCGATAGAAAGTGGTCTAAACCCAGAGTGCAATGTTTTCACTTCACCTCTCAGTGGTCACAATGTTATGGCTGATCAGTGTATATAGAGATAGATAGGACTACTGGTCCCTTTTTAAGCCATAATTACTCAATATTGTAACCATTGTGCTAAATTCAAAACTATAATTTAATTTCTTGACTGTTTACACATTTAGGGCCCTGTCACACCATATCCAGTGCGTTCCGGCGCGGTTCGAGCCTGGAAAGCACAGATCAAGCCGGACCGCGTTCTGGGGCGGGAGGGGGTGTGACAGTGCCATTCATGTCAATGGCACCGCGGACACGCCCCCCGCCCGCAGTGCAATCACCCGCACCAGAACGCGGGGTACAGGAATGCCCTCTGTTCCGGTGCAGTGCAATCTAAAAAAAATGCTGCATGCCCTATTTTATATATCAAGAGTAGTTGAACCGCTTTCATGTCTGAAATATCTTGACACAAAATCACAGACGTGAGGAATGTACCTTTAAACAATAAAGAACAAGGTAAGCCAGTACACAAGGTGCAGATCTGATGAACAGCAAAACATTGAGATAGAAGAACTGTTTTGTGACGATCATTAAAGTGACATTAAACCCTCAGATTTTCTAACATAAAACAATACTGTAATGTGCGCCTTACTGTAATCCATGGTTGTTTCCTTTCTCTTTGCTGCTCTTCCTTTTAAATCCTCATGTCTTCTCATGCTGGGCAGAACTTCTGTTTTGCAGCAGACTGCCTTGTCTCTGGAATGGATACATGGTGTCTGTGTGCAGGTTCACAACCTGAGCCAGCACTACAGGAAGGGGCACTCAGCTGCCAAGGGAAGTTCTCCCCCAGCATGAGAAGAGAGAAGGATTTAAAAGGAAGAGCAGCAAAGAGAAGGGAAACTACCATGGATTACAGTAAGGCACACATTACAGCATTGGTTTATGTTAAAAAATCTGAGGGTTCAATGTCACTTTAATAACCAAAAGAATGACCTCAGTTATGACCAGTATCATACGCCTGAAGAAAGAATTTAGCCCAATAAAGCCATTACTTCAAACAGTAACCATAGACCTTGTGTAGGTCACACTTGAACTGTCAGCTTCTACATTGCTTCTTTAAAGTAATAGTTCAGTATCTATCATACACAATAGGATACTATGTCTTATATATTTGGAATCAAGAACATGACAGCTATCCAGGTAATATGTTGCCGATTTCCCCAAACATTTCTTCACACCGGGATAATTCCACACAGCTACCTCCAGACAAGCAATACTACCACACATTGACACTAGCTGTGAAATATTGAAGAAATGACAGACCAAGTCATATAGGCTTAAACATCAATCATACCTCTTTTCAATTACACATCTCACATAATAAATGAATGTGTAGGTGTCAGTTCAGGCCATTAAGCATATTGATTTTCCGTGGAATTAATACATTTGCTTTAAATAATTTCAAAACATTTGTCAAAAAACAATTAAAAATTATATTCATTCCAGATAATTTTCCATTCCAGGAAGCATATTACCTTGTTTTCTGCACTATCTACATAGCGAAAGGCAGTGCAAGATTTGGATCCATTTGCATAGACAGAATGGTTGAAAGACAATCAGATCCGTGCTGGCATGGTTAGTTTGCGTACCAGTGCTTCCCCCTTCAGGCTTCATTCACACTGCTAAGAACCGGCCCGTACAGATCCGTGCGGCGAGCACGGTCGTATCGGGCCGCTCCCGGGAAAGCGTGCGATTGTACGCAGCAGCCTGTTCTTCTCTATGGGAGTACGCGGCCGTACGTTCACCCGAGCTGCATATTCGTGCGGGTGAGGGTGTCCGTACTCATACGCAGACAGGATAGAGCTCTAATCAATGGCGCGCATGAGCTTTCCTGATTGCCAAGCTATAGGTCTGCCTCAGTTTGGGGCATGTCATAACTCCGAAGAGAGATCACTGCTCCCACACAGAAAACAAAGGTCCCTCTCTGCAACTGCTGACAGGGGACAGACGGTCAAATAAAAAAAACTATAAGAAAAAACACACATATTTATGGAATCATTACATACCGTCCACGAATTATGTTTTCTTGAAGGAGCTCCTGAATAATATTCCCAATGTTAGACACGTTGACTTTGTTAATGAGACCATTAATTGACTTCTTTAATGCTTCCCAGCTCATTCTCTGATAAGCTAAGCTGTTGAATAGAAACAAAGCATTAGCACAAAAAAAGAACTTTAAAAGTCATTTCCTCAGTACTTATAAAGCGGGAATGCATAGACATGACTTGACTCACTTCCAGTTCTTCCTTAACATGACAACCTTTAAAGGGACTGTATAGTTATTTTGTACATATTTCCATTCGGTTATTATGGTCACAATCCAAAATAACATTTTATAAATATTAAAAAGGTGCACCGAAATGAAAATTTCAAAACCAAAATGAAAACAAATGTCAAGCCGAAACCGAAAATGTTTTATTAAAAAAACTTAAAAATTGTTTAACATTGTATTTTTATTTTTTATAACCTTTTAAAGTTTTTTATAATTTATTTATTCTTATTATATATTTTTATTTTTTTACTTTACTTCTTGGGGCTTCGGGGAAATATCAGGGGTCTAAACAGACCCCTGATATTTCCGTTTTAAAATAGAAAAACATTGAGAACACAGAGTCCTCAATCTCTTTTTCTGCATCCCCCATTATAAATGAACAGGAATACTCTAAGAGTGTTCCTGTTCATTCATAACTTGAGGGCAAAATGTGTTTCTAGTAACCATACTATGTCCTCAATTATTTACACTCAGTGATCACTGAGGGCTAGTTCACACCAAGCGCGGAGCAGATCCAGAGCAGAGCAGGTGCAGACCGGATCAAAACTGCGTCCAATGTATTCCTATGGTATTTTGAGCTCCAGTTCACATCGCAGCGTGCAGATCCAGAGCAGGTGAAAAAACTGCAGCAAGCCCTATTTTACCTGCTCTGGAACGCATCAAAAACGCATGCAAGTGCCTGAACTCACTGAAAGCCCATGTTAAACTGGCCCTGAACGCATCAAAAACGCGGCACAACCCACTGCACTGCGTGTGCAGAAACCTGACCGGATCTGCTCTGCATTTGGTGTGAACAAGGCCTGAGTGTTTGTACCACTCTCCATCCGGACAGCTGTCACAGGAGGCTGAGCGAGCGAGCGGTGCGGGGAGAAAAGCTCGATCTGACAGCCGACTCCTCCACCGCCAGCCCGGCCTCCTGTGACAGTGCTGGCTGTCTCCGCCCACAACCCCCTCTCCCGATCTGTGACAGGAGGCTGAGCGGTGTGGTAGGAGAGATGCCGGCTGTTCACAGCGCTGACCCACCTGTGACAGTTTCTCTCCTCCCCGCTGGGATACAGAGCAGCGCCCAGCGGGGAGGAGCGAATAGGATGCACCGCTATATCGGCAAGAAAATGGCATTTTCTGCATTTCGCCAAAAGTGCCATTTTCGGCCAATATATTTCGGTGGCCGATATACCGGTGCATCCCTAATAAATATACATTATTCAGTAGAGTAAGAAGTATAGCATATTAATATTCTGTATTCTCCTTCAGCAGGTATATCTTAAAATCGGGTATACACGCTTGGATTTTGTTTCTTTCACCTGCCCGTTGAACACAGAAAATAGAACAGATTTCTCTATTAAACACTTATGAGTGTTGATCATGGAACCTCCCGCTGTTTACATTGTTGCCTGCTCGCTCTGTTCGGCCGAGAATTTACTGACATGCTCCTTCGATCAGCTGATCAAGGGATGCCGATGGAAAAGTGCGGACAGCGGCACCCACACTTTCAATTTCGGCTGGTTCATCAAGAACCGCCTGAAATTGGAAGCGTGTATACCCAGCTTTAGGCTCCTTCTCATTCAGGTCTTTCTAAATATCCATAACATAACCTGCAATTTACAAACAAAAGTAATTGAGTCCGGCAGTGACTAATCCCCCTGCCTTCAAACACCTATCAAGAGCTTCAATGAGAAGCATCATGCCTGAAAAGAGAAAACAAGTGCTGTGCTCTCTTTAGGAATTGATTAAGATTGTCTCACCACCATATGACATATGCTGAGGGTGACAGATTTATGTACATGTCAGAATCATGTACATGATTTTGTCACACAGGCTGTGGTGTGCATAGGCACAGGGACACTAGTAACCAAGAACACTGGGTGGTGAGGTCGCCAGCTTCATAGCAGCCAAAGACGCTGTGGGTCCGAGCCTCATTAACTGCCAGGATGCTTGGGGCCTCACCACACAGAATCATTGGTGGTTATGTCACAGACAGCTCAACAGTGTTTCAGCAACCAAATGACGTGTGGAGGTGGCAAGCTCCTCTCACAATTTCCTTCACTCCTGACACAACCTATTCCAAGATGAAACAGATTTCAATTACTGCCAGTTTCCTTATCTGAAGCTATAGTATTTTTTAATGAATTTGCCGCAGCCATTGTGATAATGTAAAAGTGTTGCCAATAAGAACAATCTGGATGTGTCACATGTATCGGTAATAGCATCAAAAATGTGGTGTTGCTTTTATTTGAAGCAAGACTTACTAAGACACTATAAATGCCAGAAAAGTGTTGCAAACTCTATACTGAAGTGTCCCAATAGTGTTCCAGGAATCCTTTGCAGTATGTAAAATGCTTATATAAAACAAATATTATATAATATATAGATGGTAAAATAATACAGAAATAAAACACCAGTTTAAAAACCTAGACCATTAAAACAAAATACACAAAATAAAACCGACCCAAATCCATTACAGTTAGCCTTTGATAATCATTATGTTAACACAGCTAAAGCAAATGTCTAGATGTAAAGGTCTGTTGCATCAATGTGCTCATACCAAGTACTGGCACTGCATCTTCTCAGCCTCCAATTACATTCATACCTGCCCTGAAAAGTCTGATTTTGATGGTGGCTGTGGGGAAAGAGTGACGGTTTGATACAAAGCTCTCCCCTGTTCTCTGTCATAGTAGGACACCATAAAAAGATAAATTAACAGGGTTATTCACAAAAGGAGAAGGCAGGAAAAGTGAAAAAAGTGAACAATCTGGTACAACATAGCTGAACTGGAATATGAGTTGAATAGGAGAATTTTTCCAAATCAGCTATTATGGCCTAGATTAATCACTTCTCCTGTCTTCTCCAAACTCTTCACCCTTTTGTGAATAACCCTGAAAAGAAGTTGTATAGAATAAAATGGAGTTCGGCAACATGTAAGCAAATAATGATCACTAAACACATGGCCTAGTCCACCATTAAAGTCAGGGACCAGCACTAGGGCAGAAGAAGGGATAACTAGACTCATCACTGGTCAACTTCTACAACCGGTGTACCGAGTGAGGGAGTGATCATTCCAGATTCATTAACGCGTGAGGGGCGCTGGAGTAGGAGAGATACAAGATCAGGTGGTGTATATGCTGTATTTACCTGAAACTTTGGACTTTGTATGGAATTTACAACAATAAACTTGGATTTAATTAATCTGGTCTTGTATAATGTATTGTGTGGCTGATTGAAGAGATATTGTGTAAGTAGTGGGAGCACACTGCAGCCTGCACCCGGTGTGTATACTGAGTTGCTGTTGGAAGTGGAATTGGAGCGGTGAGTCTTGGCTTTTCTAGATATAGCATTTAGATTTGTTCTGTGTGAATAGGGCAAAATTGAAGGTTTTCTTGTGCACTCATTAAATTGTCAGAAAATACTGCATTGTGGCCACTAGATGGAGCTGGGGAGCATAGGAAATACTCCTCGGCTCCATCTAGTGGCCATAATGTGGTATTTTCCGACAATGACATTGTGTACAAGTAAGCATTCGATCTTGCCCCATTTGCACTGAACTAATGTAAAATGTCAGTTTCGAAAATGTCAAAACAAATGGCTCTGCAATTTTTTTTATAAATACACCCCATAAAGTCCATACCTTTGGCAGCTGTCCATCTGATTTAGGACTAATTGGCCATACACCTATATATGTATAGCGTAGATGGAGGAATCTGTTGCACTTTTCCCATCTGACCATAGAAAATCTGCAGATAATCTATAGGTGTATGGCCAGCCTTACTGAATAAATTGTATTTAAAATGGCCTCAGCCAGAAAGAGAGCACTATAGTTTGTGTATTCTGCCTAAAAAGGGTAATTTCTTCATACGTGAACTAAGGCAGATAACACTCTTTCCTTCTGACAATATATACCCCTTCATTCCTAGAAGTTAACATGCTACCAGCTGGGATGTTTTATTTAATTTTCTGTTCATTTTCCTTTTCCACCCACCTCTACTTCAATTAAAGCTTTAGCGCACAGCCAAGCCTTGGTCATTGAATTTCTTTTCTTTTACCCTGAACTGCATCTAGCCTCCTCACTGTGAGTTCACTGAAATAGGACAAAGATCTAAGCAGAATGTTTAAAAAAGGTTTTGTGTTTTCTCATGTTAAAAGCGGAAAATACAATGGAAATGAACGCCTCATGCAGAGAGGGGATTCATTCTCGACATTATTAAAACTATACTGTGAAAGGTATTTTGTCTTAATCTTCATATCTGCTCCCACTGGGAATCTAGTCACCTTCTAACCCACACTTACTTTAAATCGCTACAATTCCTTTCCTGCACAGATTACTTTTCATGATGTGTATGTATACAGATGGCAGGAAATACAACACTGTTGGTAGTTGCATTATGCAAGGCTGGGACAATGGTCACCATTGTCCTGACCAGATCTGGAACGCAGTGCATCACGTTTTTACCACGTTCCTGAGCAGTTTTTTTTTTTTAAGCTTAAAAAGGGCTTTCAGGTGCGTTCCATGTGTTTTTGATGCGTTTCTATGCGTTCCAGACCAGAAAATACTGCATGTCTCATTTTGTCTGGTCTGGAACAGACTGCGCTGATGTGAACAGAGGCCAGAAATAGCATAAGGATACATTAGGATTCATTATGGGTCCGGTCTGGAGATGATCTGAATGTGGTGTGAATGGGCCCTAAAGCAGTCTACAGGCCTTTTTTTTAATTTTTTGCACCCATGTTATATTCCACATTTTGGGCCTAGAAATTACTTAAAACCCCCCAAACATCATATATTTTCCGATAGCCAAGACCCTATAGAATAAAATGTTTGCAGTTGCAAATTTTTATGTTGCACGATATTAGCGCAACTTCTTATCAAACCCCAACATTTTGTGAGAAATTTACTTAAATGCCCCAAAACACAATAAAATACCAATTTTTTTAAATAAGATATAAAACATGAGGTTACAACGAGTAAATAAATACCCAACATGCCCAGGTTAAAAATTGCGTGCGTCCGTGAAATGGCGATAAACGTCAGTACCCCAAAAAGTCCATAGACAACGCTTTAAAAGCCCCCACAGGTCATCAGTTTAGAGATACCCAAAAATACTGGCCCTAGAATTATTGCTCTCACTCCGGCGTGCGCGGCGATACCCAACATGTGTAGCGCGTTAGTCGTTTTCATACATAGGCGCACCCGATGCGTGTTTACATGGCGACGTGCATGCTCGCGGGGGCGGGGAACTTTAAAACATTTTTTAAATTATTTTTACATTTATTTCATTTTAAAAACTTTTTTTTTTTAACTTTGATTGCCATCACATAGGGGGGCTTACAAGCGACAGGTACTCTTTAAGGTGATGCTGGGGGTGTCACCTTTACACTGGAAATCGCAGATCGCACTTCAATAGCTGGGCTTCCGGAGCCCAGCACTGACAGCCCAGGGACCGGAAGTGATGCAATCTGCATCGCTCCCGGTCCCATATAACGGGGAGGGGATCGATGAACGGAAGTTCGTCCATCTACTCCCCAGCTCCCCGCAGACACCACGGAAGCTCGTCCTGGGCCCGTAGGAGGGGCAACGGAGCCCGGGAAGCACGGCGGGGGTGTCGGGCGGCCGCTTCACACGACTCCAGAAGCGATCTGGCAACAGCTGAGTCGCCAGAATCGCTTCTATTGTAAAGCCGACAGTCGGCTTTACAAGTTTAAACAGAGTCCCGGCGGAGTCTGTTTAAACAGCCCCGATGCTGGCGACGTACACTGTACGTCGTCAGTCACGAAGGGGTTAAGCTGAGGTTTTACCCCCACAGCTGCTGTCACTGCAGTTGCTGGTCCCGAGATCCGCTGTGCCCGATGCAGTCGGGACCGGCACGGCTGCTTGTCACAGGAGATCGAAAAGGGAGGTCGGGAAACGATCTCCCTCTGATCTCCTCTCCGGTCCCCGAACGCAGGAAGTGATGCATCTTAATCTCTGCTTCATCAGCTTCTCTGGGGGTCCCTAGGTGACATTATGGGTCTTGGCGACCGATGAGGTCTCCATAAAGAGGACCTGTCATGTAAACTAGCTATCACATAGGGAGCTTCTTAGCCTCCTATGTGATGGAAATAAAGTTAAAAAAAATGTAATAAAAAAATTAAAGAAGCATAAAAAAAAGTCCCCCGTCCCCCACGTGCGAAAACAACGATTGCGCCTATTGTGCCTCACAGGTTACATATCACCGTGAACGTCGGTGTGAGAGTAATAATTCTTGGGCCATTAAATCACTGATAAGTGTTTAAAGCGTCGCATATGGTAAATTTTCAGTGTGGTCGTTTTTTTTGCAATTTGCGGGCACATGCAATTTTAAAGTTTGACATGTTTGGTGTCTATTTACCCGACGTGACCCCGTCTTTTATATTTTACCAAAAATATGGGTAAGAATAAATTAACACAATGTAGGGAAAACTAAATGTTAACATAAATTGCAAGGCTATAGTCCTGTCATGCTGACTGGTGACATTTTTGGCTGACTGGTGAGACACACTAACATTTTTCAAGCCCTGTAAATGACTAAAATCGATACCTGTCGAGAAGAATTTTTATACTACCAATGTACACTTAAGTAGTCATAACCACTCAACAGAGCACTGGTGCTGTTGCCCGATCGAATATTTGCATGAAACATATATAAGTAAATAAATGTACAATGCCCATATCATTTTAAATGCATCTATATACATTTTAAAAACTTAAAAAACAAGTTCACTTGATATAGTCCATGGAAATGACTGCTCTCCCTTGGTTCAATGCATTTATTGCACAAATTTGTATCATAAGGATTGGTATATTAGATCTCACAGCTACATATTTATCAATATTACTCATGTCTTTTTAATGGACCATAAAAAGCTGAAATGGCATTCAAGCTATAGCCAGTTATAACACCATCAGTTTCACTGCATTCCTCCCTTTACAGCCAATGAGGTGTTTATTCACAAACAGGGTTTCATTAACATCACATCATGTGAAAACCAAACCGGATACAACAAAGCCTTTGTAGCACAGCTCATGGTGCGCTAGTACAATATTAGGATTCTGTCATTGTTAGCACTCTACAATGTCCCTTCTAAGGTGATGTGTAGTCCAATTACTATTTATGATATGTGCACGAGATGCCAGCATACTCGATTAACTGAACCTTTAAACTTTTATAGCCTCAAAACTGATATCACAAGTGAAACAGCTCATGTACAGGAGCACCATTTCCTCATACAAAACGGACATTAGTCCAATATTGGTATCAGCATTGAAAGTGCATGGCCGTAAAAATAATTCAGCGTTCATAATTCAAATAAAGGCCAAGGATATTACAATGGCTTGTTACACCTCATCCAAATGGGAAAAAGAGGTCTGGCTGCAGATCACCGCATCCCAAATCACAGGTGGCTCTGGACCGCTGCTCAACCTGTGCAATGCAATGACAGGCTGACAATGGCCCCAGCTATCCAGTGTAATGTAATGGTGTTCAAATGTAAATTGCACACTGAGAAGTTTGCATCCAGGGGTGATCATCTGTCCCTAACCGCAGGCAATTTGTCCTTGTCCAATTACATCCGAACAAGGACGGACAGATG